>NC_079220.1:30152237-30154792 GCF_029633865.1 Lampris incognitus | reverse complement strand
GAAGCTCAGGTGATGAGGAAAATATGAGGACTTTTCTCCTACCTCAGTTTTCTCTCCTTTCAATTTTGTTTTCCTCCTAATTCCTTCAATGCGTTCACTTTAGCTGACACTCCCAACCCTCCTCTCTCTCTCTCTCTCTCTCTCTCTCTCTCTCTCTCTCTCTCTCTCTCTCTCTCTCTCTCTCTCTCTCTCTCTCTCTCTCTCTCTCCTCTCTCTCTCTCTCTCTTCTCTCTCTCTCGTCTCTCTCTCTCTCTCTCTCTCTCTCTCTCTCCATCCTCTTCCCACTGTCAGATCTGTGTAGGAAAAGCAGGAGGACAACGAGGGCTATATGAAGCTGAGCAGTGGGAAGAAGAGAGGGCTGGTCCCAGCTGTTTCTATAGAGGAGATCTAAGGATCGTGTGTACATTGCCAACAAACACACCCCCCACCCACCATTTTCATCTCCACCAAATGTCTACCCCAGGGACAGCCCCACCTTGAATCTGCCACCCAACCATTTGGGTTGATTACAGCTACTTCCATGGGTGCTTGAGAGCTACAGTCTCTTCAACTCTTCCTCACTGGTTTTAGCCGGTTAAACTCAGAAGAACTGGAGAAAATATGTACTCGTGGACACAGAATCTTTGGAGTGTTTGGGCAAAAGTTTCCTTGCAAGACATTTGTTTTTCCCGTTAGCTTAGTTCACTGTAGGTCCTCCCTGTTGGACAGTGGTACAGTTGTGCAGCTGTGACCTGGAGAGCTGCTCTCAGGAAGAAACTGTTTAACTCATTGGTTAGAAATAGTTACTCTTCTGTTTCTATACGTTTATGTATGTTGGCTAATTATTTGAATTAGACACCAATTTTTAATCACTGAGAGTAAGCACAGAACAAAAATGTTTTTAAAATGTTTGATGACGACAATGTAATGATGACAGCTCAGAATTTGGTTATCCACTAATATAGGTCCTGTCATAGCTGGCTTCTCGCCATAGAAAGAGGTTAGGATTGCTGGTAGCAGAGGGTTCTGATCTCAGATTCTGATGTTTTGTCAGGGAAACTTTATGCTCCACATGGTATTGTTTTCATCTAGGGGTGCACTTATATCACTTTTTAACCGCCTATACCGATTATGGGTATGACTTTTTAAGTATCAGCCAGTACCATGTACCAATCTGATCCATTACTTTTACTGAACAGTGCAGACTTGGACCATTAGTTTGGGGTCAATGGACAAAATTATTGAGACGTTTTTCCATAATTAAACGATACAGGCTTCACTGTGCCAACAGTGCAGTAAATCCAGCCATTTGCTTTTATGTAGGACATGCTACTCATGAACTGGTGCAGCATCAGCAGTAATGTGGACATTGTACCAGATCATTGTGGTGAAGAGGGAGCCGAGCCGGAAGGTAAAGCTCTCAATTTACCAGTCAGTCTTCATTCCAACCCTCACCTATGGAGCTTTGGGTAGTGACCGAAAGGGTGAGATCGCGGGTACAAGCAGCTTAAATGAGTTTCCTCCGTAGGGTGTCTGGGCTTAGCCTTAGAGACAGGGTGAGGAGCTCGGACATCTGGAGGGAGCTCCGAGTAGAGCCGCTGCTCCTTCACGTCGAAAGCAGCCAGTTGAGGTGGTTCGGGCATCTAATTAGGATGCTTCCTGGGCGCCTTCCTTTGGAGGTTTTCTGGGCATGTCCAACTGGGAGGAGACCCCGGGTAGACTCAGAGCTCGCTGGATGGAATACTTGTTCAATTTGGCCTGGGAACGCCTTGGGATCCCCCAGCAGGAGCTGGAGGGCGTTGCTGTGGAAAGGAACATCTGGAATGCCCTGGTTAGCTTGCTGCCACCACGACCCGACCCCGGAGAAGCGGCTGATGATGAGATGAGATGAGATGAGATGAGATGAGATGAGATGAGATGAGATGCTACTCATGGCTTTTGGTAACAGAATTTAGTCTTGGTGGATACCTTGATACTGATACTCGGTTATAGCCTAATATCGGCCCAATATCTGATACCAGTATAGATATCAGTGCATCTGTTTCTTTCTTTCTCTGCTCTCTATAGCTGGCCAGTCATCCACCTCAATCTACATCCAGATCACTGGACTGAAGCTTGATACCAAATTTATTCAGGCTGTTACACAACCAAAGCCACTCGCTGAATTCAACTGGTGCCAGATGGAGAAAACTGTGATCAGTCAGGTCAGCACAGTGACACCCAGACAGACGGCAGTCCCACATGAGAGCATCATCATGTGGTTGGGTTCTGACTCCTCATTCGACATGGTGGTAGTGAACAGTGAACCAACACATGTAAACATCTTCAAGATTAAAGGAAAACAGGTGACAGCTGTTATGTCGTGTTTTCACACACTCAGACCTTAAAGTGGTTAGTTTAGCACAGAGCCAGCCGCTCCAGAGATGTACCAGAACTTAGAAATGCTTTTTTTTAAACTAACGGGTGGAATGGATGACATGCAACACAGGTCTCAAATAGGATTTAAACCCAGGGAGTTGCAGTTTGGCCCCAGCCGATATGGTTCCCATTTAATGGTTGATGCACTCGTTTCATCC
>NC_079220.1:29984737-30147237 GCF_029633865.1 Lampris incognitus | reverse complement strand
AGTTAATGGTCACACCTACTTGCATATGAAACTGATAGCTGGCTTCGGTTGTTATGCCACTGTGTTGTTTATAAGGGTGGGGACACCTGCAGTCAGTTGACACTGAAGATGTCACTTAGATGAGTGATGAAACGTAAACCTTGTGTCCAGATGAACTGATTCAACTTCCTGTGGTTTCCTTACCTGGATTACTGAGCATGCATGAAGACTTGTTTACCGACACCTTCAAGGAAGACTTGATCCACTCGGCCACAACAGGTGCTTTGGGATGGACGTTCTCTTGGAGGCATTACAAGTTGCAAAGCAGAGGCTTCATGACAATTAAAAAATGCACGGTACTTTTCCTATATTATTCTTTACTTATGTCTATATAAGCGTCTTTGCATAATGTAATTTAATTGCTTGTCTTGCAAGTGGATCTACCATCTTATTTCCTCCATCCAAGCCTGTGCTGGAACCCATGTAAGCTCTATTTTGGTCAAGGCTGAAGATTGGTGATTTATTCTGTACAAAATGTCTTGCCTGTAGACATCTCACTTTGAATGCTTAATAGAGCTGATTAAATCTTAGCATATTACAATACTTTCAGGCCTAACCACTTCCTGCAAATTATAATACAGTAAAGTAATCATGATTTTAACAATCCATTATCCAAGCCACTTATCCCAGTTGGGGTCATGGTCGTTGGGTGGCAGGCGGGGAGACACCCTGGACAGACCTGATTTTAATAATAATAACTAATATCATTTATTAATGTTTATTTATTTATCATTATTATTATCATCATTTATATTTGTTTATCTATTTTTATTTACTGTATTTATTATTAATTATATTATGTTATTATTATATTTACTTTTTTATTATTGTTTATATTTATTTTATTATTATTATTATTATTATTTATTTATTTAATTTGTCATCATGGCTAAAAAAAAAGTAAAGAAATCTTCAATCAAACTTGATTCTGACAGAGGTAGCCTTTGCAGATTGTTTGTTAAAAACATCCTCGTACCCTCCTCACAGCTTGGAATATTATTGTAGAGTTGCGATTACACCAACTGTTTGAGAAATATCGCCTTTCCCTTTTTTTATTTGGATTTGTTCATCGGCACAATCAAAATTCAAGAGCTGCGCAGACCTGTTGTAGACAAATACACACAATAGCCTCAATGGTCAACCAAATATTTGGGAGAAGGAGGAAGAAATCCATAAATCATTAATCTTTCTCATATTGAAGATGATTCAAATTCCGTTAGACCTTAATAAATAGGCCTACACGAAAATAAATCTTAAACAGCCTTCTGTATTTTGAAATAAATATAGCCTGTCGGTAGAAATACCATCAGGGGCTCAGATGAATTAAAACCAAGGTCTCACTCCTTTTCATTTTTATCAGTTCTTAAAAAATGTGCTTGCCTGCCTGCAAACTTTGCTTATCTATTCAAATGTTAGCACGGAGAGGCAGCAAGAGAGGCAAGACTGAGATGGTTTGGACATGTGAGGAGGAGAGATGCTGGGTACATTGGGAGAAGGATGGTGAATAAGGAACTGCCAGGGAAGAGGAAGAGAGGAAGGCCAAAGAGGAGGTTAATGGATGTGGTGAGGGAAGACATGCAAGTGGCTGGTGTGACAGAGCAGAGGAAGATGCAGAGGATAGGAAGAGATGGAAACGGATGATCCGCTGTGGCGACCCCTAACGGGAGCAGCCAAAAGTAGTATAGTAGTAGTAGTAGTAGTCGTCGTCGTCGTCGTCGTAGTAGTAGTAGTAAGGCAGGAGGAATAAGGGTTAACCAAATCAAAACTCCTCCATAGACACTCTCACATTCATTAGCGCGGGAAGGGGGGCTGCAGCTCCCCCTAGAGGTGGGTGCATCCCCCTCCCCCACTAGTGGCAGGTGGCTGTGTAACATCTTAGACCCAAGAGTATGCCTAACTTTTCCTAACGTACAAATTAAAAAAAATAAATAGAACATGCCTTTATTTTAAACAGTGGGCTAGGGCTGCGTGGAATGTACATTTTTAATAATAAAGTGAGTAAACACTCCGTTCCAAATCTGCTACACGCGCCTTAAAAACGCCTTATTCTCAAGTTAATAACTATTTAATATCTAACAACCTTCTGGGCATTTGTCAGTCAGGTTTTCGATCTCAGCATAGCACAGAAACAGCACTTATCAAAGTTGTGAACGATCTGCATATGAACACAGATTCTAATAAATTGTCTGTTCTTGTGCTCCTGGATCTCAGTGCTGATTTTGACACTGTTGATCATGATATTTTGCTAGAGAGATTAGAAAAATGGGTTGGCCTTTCTGGCCCGGTTCTCAACTGGTTTAGAACATACCTTCAGGACAGGCAGTTCTTTGTGTCTATTGGAGACTTTTCCTCGGACAAAGTGGGTATAATGTGTGGGCTACCCCAAGGTTCGATTCTTGGACCACTACTATTCAATCTCTATATGCTCCCACTTGCACATGTTATACAGAAACACAAAATAAATCACCATAATTATGCAGATGATTCACAACTGTAAATATCCCTATCTTCTGATGACCTAGCTCCCACACGTTCCCTAATTCAGTGTATTGACAATATTACTTTATGGATGTCAGATAACTTTTTACAACTGAACGAAGACAAGACAGAAATGCTTATTTTTGGTGCAAAGACTCAGAGACAGAGAACTGCAGCTCATCTGTCTCTGGAGTGCAAAGGTGAAGCTAGAAATCTTGGTGTAATCATGGACAGTGATCTAAATTTTAAGAGCCACATTAATCATCTCACAAGATCAGCCTTCTACCATCTTAAAAACATTTCAAAACTAAGGGGCTTTCTATCACTATCAGACTGTGAAAAATGAATCCATGCATTTATAACAAGGAGACTAGACTACTGCAATGGACTATTCACTGGCCTCTCAAAATCAGCTGTGCACCAATTACAATTAATTCAAAATGCGGCTGCACGTGTTCTCACCAGAACTAAAAAGTAAGAGCACATTACACCTGTTCTTAGATCTCTGCATTGGCTCCCCATTAAAACTAGAATTGATTTTAAAATTATGTTCATTGTATACAAAGCGCTAAATGGCCTTGCAAAACGCTATATAAAAGACATGTTAATTCCTTATAAACAGACAAGAACTCTCAGGTCCAATGGCAGTGGTCTTTTAACCCTCGTGCTAGGTCTAGAGTAGGGCAAGCTGCATTTTCTATTTACACCCCGAGTAGATGAGACGCCCTGCCTGAGGACCTGAGAGAGGCCCCCACACTGGACACATTTAAAAGCAGGTTAAAAACCTTACTTTTTAAAACATCCTACATTAAATTCATAATGTGTGTGTGTGCGTGTGTTTTATATATTTTGCTATTTTTATATATTCTGCTCTGTTGTTACTTTTAATTAATCAATGTTTATGGAACTTTTATTTATTTTACTAACTCAGTTTTAAACTTGTTTGTACTTTTATGAAACTTGCCTGTACTTTTTTTAATTTATTGTTTGTGAGGGGGGGTTATTGATTTCATTGTTTTATTGTGTGAAGCATTTTGTGTTACATTTGTTTGTATGAAACGTGCTATACAAATAAAATCTGATTGATTAATTGATTGATTACAAACGACACAATGACGTCATACTGTAGCGACCGGGGGAGGCGGTCGCTCTGACTGTCGGCGGTTCTGCGCCGGGGGAGTGCAATGGCTGATGGGACTGTCAATGTTAGATTTAAAATTGTGTTTTAATGATGTGGTGTTCATGTTGTGGTTATTCTTGTGTTGTTGTTGTTGCGGGGGTTCGACTCAGACCAAGTAGGGGACCGCCGAATAGTTCCAAACGAAGCTTGGCGGGTCATTTAAATGAACTCTTAGCCGCGATTTCTGGTAACTACTAACCAATATTTTCAGATTTTTACATTTATATATAGATATAGATATATTCCAACGTGACACATATTCTATGCGCACTGTTTGGAACTATCCGGGGCTCCCATGATCCGCCATTGCTGTGGCCCATTGACGTCTACGGAGTAGACGTAACTCTCTCTTTCTAGGGCTCTGCTAACATCTATTGCAAAGACATCAGTGTTAGCCAATCGGTGTCTAAATTCAGGGGTTACCCAGGTTCTACACTGGTCTCTGAGACAAACTTCAGGGCTAAAACATCCCATGGGTGTGTACGCACAAATTTGCCTATAGTAACGACTGATACATGGTTGATGCTAGATCCAACGGGGTGTAGGCATGGAAGTAGACGTAACTGGTTGTTGGTTAGTGGATACGGTTAGGGTTAGGGTTTAAACTAACCCTAACCCTAACCAACTCTAACTGTCCTAAGTTCTCCCACACAACTCCCATTCTCATGTCCCTACACTGGCTCCCAGTAGCTACTTGCATCCAGTTTAAGACTCTGGTGCTATAGCAGGGCAGTGAAAGGAACAGCTCCTTCCTATCTCCAGGCCATGGCCAAGCCCTACAGCCCCCTGGTTGCCCCGTCGGTCAGAGGCCCCTGCTTCCAATCTACCCGGTCGCGGCTCTCTTCTGTCCTGGCCCCACAGTGGTGAAATGAACTCCCCACTGATGTCAGGACAGCGGAGTCACTGCCCATCTTTCGGCGCAGGCTGAAAACTTACCTCTTCAAGAACTACTACCCTGATACTTGCTCTTAGCACTTATTGTATTCACTCGTTTAAAAAAAGGGAAATCTTTCTTGCGCTTGTACTTTAACACTGATTTTGCTCTTAGATGCTTGTTTAGAGAAAAGATGCACTTATGACCTCTGATGACTTGCAGTTCTCCTGATTTCCTACGTTAAATGCACTTATTGTAAGTCGCTTTGGATAAAAGCGTCGGCTAAATGACTATAATGTAATGTAAACTCTTTTTGAATTTCCATTGTTAGCAAGTGCTAACGTTAGCTATCGGTACAGTATACGATCTAGCAATGTTAAGGTCAGTTGTAAGCTAGCTAGCTAAATGTTTCAGTGCGCATCGTTTGTTTCAAGTCAGTGCGCTTCGAGGTTCCGCGCTGTCTATTGGCCGGCGCAACAGCCAATCACGGCTACTTCCGTGCCCACACCCCGTTGGATCTAGCATCAACCTTGATACATGAGGCCCCACTGCTGACCGACTCCCGAGCAGTATATATTCCCCCTGGTTGCCCCAGCTCATTGTCGGATTACAGAGAAACGTTACCCTTGTTAACTCATGGTGGCCGGATGCTTCGTGCCTTCGTTGTTATTGTCTTCAGTTTCTGTAAGTACCTTTGTTCATTAAAGCCTTTCTTTATCCCAGCCCATCTCCGCTGGCTGCATTTGGGTCCTGTCCCTGCCCTCGCCCCCTATAATGTGCATTACAATAGGCATGCAATTCTTCTGCTTTCTGATTTTGGAAAGGAGGAAGCACTATCAAAGAGATGCAAACAATGGCAAAATTAAATTTGCAGGTGATTCCAACTGCAGGAAAGAGTGGTTAAATGAATATCTTCTAAGAATAGCAGGTAATCGCTGGTTGCTAAAACACACGCACAAATTCGTGCTCATACGCACGCGCATGCGCGCACACACACACAACCACACAGACATACAAACACACACAACATCTATACTCTGGTCGCTGACATTGTCTGACAGAAACAAAAGGAATTATTTCTTCATCAGAAAGTAACAACATACCATTACCCTAACATTATTCTCCCACAGAATGACTCTGGTATTATGTTTACTCCCCCCCCACACACACACACACAAGGACAAATTAAGCACCCGCAGTGACGTGCACACGTTCTAAAAAGAAACACATACCAAATTATAGCACCAACATTCAGGTCACCCTGCCTGGGACCATTAGTATTTTTATCTAAAGAAGCCCACACATGACTCTTTTCAGCTACGTGGGTGGTGTAGGAGAGGTCTCTGAGGGTGTTGTGAGGCAGACAGGCCAAAACACACACGAACAAAATAAGTCTTCTGTAAAGGCGTCTGAGTCCGAGGAGGGAGACTGCGGCCAAACCCCAGCAACAGATCGAAGATGGTCGTGGTCATGTCACAGGTCAGACAGACAGATAGACAGACAGTCAGTAACCTTTCACAGGGGGTGGAGGATGGGGATAGAAAATGATGAGACACAAGTCAGAGGTTATTACTGATATCCTGATTGGATGTAACGGGCTCGTCGGGAGTGTATGTGGGACACAGTATATTACCATCCTACTACCCTGACCTCCAAAGAGAAAGTAGACTGGCAGAAGTCTGGTCGTGACTTTGATCCAGCGTTCAGTCAGTAAATATGACTGATGCGCCACACAGATCACTGACTCATCCGTGTGTATCTCATCATGACATGAGCAAATGTCACCTGATGCACTGCAAAAGAAGAAAAAAAATCTTGGGCGTCCGGGTAGCGTGGCGATCTATTCCGTTGCCTTCCAACACGGGGATCGCTGGTTCGAGTCCCCGTGCTGCCTCCGGCTTGGTTGGACTTCCCTGCAGAAACAATTGGCCGTGTCTGCGGATGGGAAGCCGGATGTAGGTATGTGTCCTGGTCGCTGCAATAGCAACTCCGCTGTTCAGTCGGTCGGTCGGTCGGTCGGTCGGTCGGTCGGTCGGTCGGTCGGTCGGGGCGCCCGTTCGAGGGGAGGAGGAACTAGGGGGAATAGCGTGATCCTCCCACGCGCTAAGTCCTCCTGGTGAAACTCCTCACTGTCAGGTGAAAGTAAGTGGCTGGCGCCTCCACGTGTATCGGAGGAGGCATGTGGTAGTCTGCAGCCCTACCCGGATCGACAGAGGGGGTGGAGCAGCGACCAGGACGGCTCGGAAGAGTGGGGTAATTGGCCGGATATCTGCCACAAGGAGGGACATTTTGCCAGAGTGTGTCGCTCTGCTCCCACCCATGCAGTGCGAGAAGTGGAGGTTCCGGAACTAACTGTTCTATGCATTCAAGGGTCTGTTCGCACAGCTGATAAAATAACATGCACTGTCAAAATCCAGCCATCAGACACACTAGCCCATGTCATGGACCTGGTTGTTGACACAGGGTCCTCGGTGTCCATACTGCCCAGCTCTGTGTTTAAAGAGCATTTCAGTGAGGCACTGTTAGCGCCACCTACTGTTCGGTTGGACACATACTCCAAGACACACATACCTATGTTGGGATGCCTTTCAGCTATGGTGTCCAGATATGACATCACCGCTCCAGCAGTCTTCTTCATCATGGAAAATGGAACGCCGTTGCTGGGTATGGATCTGATGAAAGCACTAAACATCTACATAGGCGGTGCTGTAATGTCTCCTTCTCCTCTAGCTACTGCTCCAGATGCCCGTGTCATGCACTTGTCCACCTCTCCTCTGCTCATCGGTTGCGCTAAAATCTTTGTGCACTGGGTCAAGGTTTCTGCATCAGTAACCCCGGTCTGACAAAAACTGCGCCAACTGCCCCTGTCTGTCAGAGGTGCTGTCACAGAAGAGACAAACAGACCCCTTGCCGATGGCGTGATCGAGAGAATCGATGCTTCCGCCTGGGTGTCTCCTATTGACGTTACGCAGAAGAAGAAAGGAGGCATAAGTATGTCTCCAGGAGCCAAACAAGGCTGTCGTCACAGACTGCTATCCACTCCCACACATAGATGAGCTGCTGGCCACTCTGCGGGGAGCCGCAGTGTATTCAACGATCGATCTGACAAGTGCCTATCATCAGGTGCCTCTATATAAGGAAAGTCGGGACCTCACGGCTTTCATTACCCATGATGGTCTCCTTCGCTACTGCCGTGTGTCGTATGGCCTCTCCTCTGCACCACCTGCATTCCAAAAAATGATGGCTACCACCCTGGAAGGTCCGCCAGGAGTGCAAAATTATCTCGATGATATCATCATCTACGGAGTCAACAGCACAGAGCATGATGCTCGTCTGAAGAAAGTCCTCCACCATCTGAAAGAGGCAGGTTTACTCCTGAACGAAGAAAAGTGCTGCTTTAATCAGTCGAGTCTCCTGGGTCACGTGGTGTCTGTCAGGCATCATGCCTGACAAAGAACACACTGAAGCTGTTCTGAACGCCCCAGCTCCAACAGACGCTGTTGCACTGCGTTCTTTTCTGGGCTTGTTGTCATGGTACTCAAAGTTCATCCCAAACCATGCGACAGCATCGGAGCTGATGTGCGCACCCATCAGAAAAGAGGCTGATTTTTAATGGACAGCTGGACAGCTGAGGTACCAAAAAGCTTTGAAAAAGTGAAGTCATTCCTGATGAACAGTGCCACCCTTGCCCTCTTCGACCCATCCCTGCCAGCAGTGGTGTCCACTGATGCCTCAAATAGGAGCTGTGCTCACCCAGCTTCACACTGACGGCACAGAACACGCGGTGGCTTTTTCCTCCCGGACCCTCACCGCAGCGGAACGCAAATACTCCACTGTAGAAAAAGAAGCACTGAGATGTGTCTGTGCAGTTGAGAAGTGGCGCACGTACTTGTGGGGTCATAGATTTACCTTACGTACTGATCATCAGGCCCTCACAACCCTGCTTACCACAAAAGGTATAGGCCTTGCTGGACTGTGAATTGCTCGTTGGTCTGTCAGGCTCTTGACCTATGACTATGATGTGGTCTACCATCCTGGATCTGAAAACTCTACTGCTGACTGCCTCTCCCATCTTCCTCTACCTGTACCTGCCGACCCTGCTCTGGATGCTGAGCCAGAACTGGTGCACACATCACTGCTGCTCTCGGTGCTTTGCCCACTGCGGACTTCGAGGCTGCTGCTGCTTCGTGCCGGGAGATTTCTGCAATCCGTGAACAGATTGCTCAGGCTGGCCAAGGAAAGTGAAAGCGCTGAGTCCAGATGTTGCTCCATACGTCCACATACGTCATGAGCTGTCAGTGAAAGACTCACTGGTGCTTCGAGGAACGCGTCTGGTTGTGCCGGTCTCCTTACGCACTACTCTTGTAGCCCTTGCACATGAAACGCACCAAGGGCTGGTACGCACAAGGCAACGCCTGAGAGAGTACTACTGGTGGCCAATGATGGATACCCTCGTCCACTCTACAATCCAGTCATGTGAGCCCTGTCAGTCTAATGACAAGACTGCGATGCCTTGCCCTGCTTCACTTCAACCAGTGCCTTTTCCATATAGGCCATGGAAAAAGCCGGCTATTGATATCGTCGGGCCTTTTGAGACAGCTATGTGGGACTGTCGATATGCCATCACCCTGATTGACTATTACAGCAAGTGGCCAGAGGTCGGTTTCTCTGTGAATGTCACAACAAAGGATGTTACGTCTTTCCTCGCCACTGTCTTCAGCAGACATGGCAAACCTGAAGCCATAGTAATGGATAATGGTCCTCAGTTTGTATCTGCCGACTTTGCTACTTTCTTGGCTGAATGGGACATCGCACACCACAGAGTCTCAGTGTACTACCCTGCTGCAAATGGCGCCATCAATCGTTTCAATCGTGTGCAATCGAGTGTGCAAATGGCAATCTCACAGTCTGAGCTATGGAAACCTGCCATTACTGCCTTCCTTATGACTTACCGTGCCACACCGCATGCAGCTACTGGTGTTTCTCCCTTTCAACTACTGCATGGCTGGAGGATGCGTACGAAGTTGAGTGTTCTGCCGCCCTCACGTGCTGACCATGTCTCAGATGAACAAGTATGAAGAAAGGTCACACACCATCAAAACAAGATGAAGTTATACGCTGATCAGAAGCGAGGTGCACGCACTCCGTCTTTTCAAGAGGGGAATAGTATGCGAGTGAAAACACCTTTTCAGGTGAACCCAAGGCTCACCTGAAGTTTGGCAAACCTCAACGAATCAAGAAAAAGGTGGCCCAAAGCACATACCTACTGGAGGATGGTCGAAGCTGGAATGCCTGCCATCTAGCTCCTGACATATCTACAGTTCCAAGTCCACAGGACACTCCTGCTCCACCCACTCTTCCATCCTTTCCGGACCGTCCACAAGTCAGAAGGAAGCCTGCTTGGATGCAGGATTATGTGACTGCTTAACTATGGGTCTCAAGATAGACTGCATAAAAATATCCTTTCATTTTTCTAAATGTAGAAACACACCTGGGTTGTGTTGATGTTCTGTTATGCAGAATAATACATAATAATGTTGGCTAGAGTATATGAGTAATAACACTCTTGGTTATGTACACACAATGTTTTCTTGGTTGTGTTTGTTATTTCTTACACAGTACTGCATAGAGGCAAGGAACAATTTATATGTGTTACTGTGTTGCAGGTTTACTAAATTCATTTTTTTACCCAAGGGAAATTTCATTTTTTTACAAAGAGGGGAAATGTTGTGTCCTCTAATGCAGTGTTTCCCAACCCAGTCCTCAAGGAACGCCTATCCTTGACAACACCGTGGTGACACCAACTCGGACTGTGAGGAATCTGGGTGTGATCCTGGACAACCAATTGTCGTTTGCTGCAAACGCCGCATCGGTTGCTCGCTCCTGCAGATTTCTCCTCTATAACATCAGGTAGATTCACCCATTCCTCACCAACGAGATGGCACAGGCGCTCATCCAGGCTCTGATCATCTCCCGGCTGGACTACGGCAACTCCCTCCTTGCTGGCGCCCCGGTGTCGGCCATCAGACCTCTGGAGCTTGTTCAGAAAGCTGCAGCTCGTCTGGTATTCAACTGCCCTAAGTTCTCCCACACAACTCCCCTTCTCATGTCCCTACACTGGCTCCCAGTAGCTGCTCACATCCAGTTTAAGACTCTGGTGCTAGCCTACAGGGCAGTGAAAGGAACAGCTCCTTCCTATCTCCAGGCCATGGTCAAGCCCTACAACCCCGCCCGACCGCTTCGCTCTGCTGCCTTGGGACGCCTGGTTGCCCCATCGCTCAAAGGCCCCTGCTGCCGATCAACCCGGTCTCGGCTCTTTTCTGTCCTGGCCCCACAGTGGTGGAATGAACTCCCCATTGATGTCAGGACAGCGGAGTCGCTGCCCATCTTTCAGCGCAGGTTGAAAACTCACCTCTTTAGGAACTACCACCCTGTTACTTTTTCTTAGCACTTATTGTATTCACTCATTGAAAAACAACCCTCTTTCTTGCACTTTTAATTTAGCACTGGTTTTGCTCTTAGATGCTTGTTTAGATGCACTTATGACCTCTGGTGACTAGTAGTTCTCCTGATACCCTACGTTAAATGCACTTATTGTAAGTCGCTTTGGATAAAAGCGTCGGCTAATTGATTGTAATGTAATGTAATGTAAACCTGAATAGGTACCCGTTTGTAGTTATTCAACCAATCGGCAATGAATTATGTCAGCTGTTGCACACTTTGCATAATTTAGTGCTGCGAGATGATTGGTTGAGTAAGTACAAGCAGGGCTACCTATGCAGGGTTACAATGAAAATCTGCAGGATAGGTGTTGCTTGAGGACTGGGCTGGGAAACGCTGCTCTAACGCTTGTTATTATTCAGTTGTATTTTCATTTAAACCACTAGATGTCACTGCTAACTTTTGAGTATTGTTTTTACCAGAAGTGTTGTTGTGTAGTAGAAAGGATGTGACATACAGGGAAACAAGGAGTAGAGACTGGAAGCCATCCATGCTGCAAGATGTTCATTAAACTGTAAGCTAAAAGTCGTCCATGTTCTCCTGCGTGTTTTATATGCCACCCATCTCTACAGAGGGTTGCATCAAATATGCAGATCATAAATTAGATTTCCGTACTGGATCAGCCGAGGCCCGGGTTACCAATGACCGCCACTGTTGGCCAGCAGGGTGCCAGTGGCAACTATGCTACTGTTGGGAAAAAAGAGAAGGAGAGGGGTAAGGTATGTCCAGAGGCAGCGGGAGAGGAGGAAGGGTAGGAGTGTAGAGGTGAGAGTAGGAACTTTGAATGTTGGCACTATGACTGGTAAAGGGAGAGAGCTGGCTGATATGATGGAGAGAAGGAAGGTAGATATACTGTGTGTGCAAGAGATCAGGTGGAAGGGGAGTAAGGCCTGGAGCATCGGAGGTGGGTTCAAACTGTTCTACCATGGTGTGGATGGGAGGAGAAATGGGGTAGGGGTAATTCTGAAGGAAGAGTATGTCAAGAGTATTGGAGATGAAGAGTGTCGGACAGAGTGATGAATATGAAGCTGGAAAATGAAGGTGTATTGATGAATGCTATCAGCGAATATGCCCCACAAGTTGGGTGTGAGATGGAAGAGAAAGAATAATTTTGGAGTGAGCTGGATGAAGTGGTGGAGATTGTACCCAAGGAGGAGAGAGTGGTGATTGGAGCGGACTTCAATGGGCATGTTGGTGAAGGAAACAGAGGTGATGAGAGGTGATGAACAGGTATGTTGTCAAGGAGAGGAATGTGGAAGAACAGATGGTGGTGGATTTTGCAAAAAGGATGGAAATTACTGTGGTGAATACATATTTCAAGAAGAGAAAGGAACACAGAGTGACATATAAGAGTGGAGGAAAGTGCACACAGGTCGACTATATCATATAAAGGAGGCACAATCTGAAGGGATTGGAGTGGAAAACGCAGCAAGGCAGCATTGGAACGCGGTCTGTAGGATGATTTTGGAGATCAAGAAGAGGAACAGAGTGAAGGCAGAGCCAAGGATCAAATGGTGGAAATTGAAGAAGGAAGACTGTTGTGTGGAGTTCAGGGAGGAGTTAAGACAGGCACTGGGTGATAGTGACGAGTTGCCGGATGTCTGGGCAACCACTGCAGAAATAGTGAGGGAGACAGCTAGGAAGGTACTTGGTGTGTCATCTGGACAGAGGAAGGGAGACAAGGAGACTTGGTGTTCTAAATGTAATTGTAATGAATGAAAGATGTTATTATTTTGAAGGTCCTGTCACTTGTTTAACTTGACCTACTTACGGGTGTACGTGCAGTGCGTGTGACGTATACAGGAAGTTAGACGCTCATGTTATGAAGGTTGTATGTTGAACGAACGCTAGTAAAAGCTACACAGTTAAGAACCTACGAAGTCGGCTCATTCTTGAATTATTCTTATGTCAGTAAGACAAGGCGTCTACGGACATTACATGGTGTCAGAATAGTCTGTGTATCTGAACACGAGCGGTCATGCCGAAGTTTAATCCGCCGAGTGAATTCAAGTTTGACTGCCCTGTTGAATGGCCGGAGTGGAAACAACGGTTTTCGCGCTTCAGGCTCGCGACAAGGCTGAATAAAGACGACGGGGAGATTCAAGTGAGTTCGCTGATTTATGCAATGGGAAGCGAGGCTGAAAAGATATTCAGCTCGTTTGACTTCGCGGCGGAGGGTGATAAAGTGGACTATGATATCGTACTGAAAAAGTTCGACGACTACTTTATTCCCCGCCGTAACATCATACATGAGAGGGCGTGCTTCTATCAACGTAGCCAGCAACCAGGAGAGACAGCGGAGATGTACATCCGGACATTGTATGAGCTGTCTGAACACTGTGAGTTTGGGGACAAGAGGGATGAACATATCAGAGATCTTCTGGTAGTGGGCATAAAAGCCAAAGTGCTCTCCCGTCAGTTCCAGCTCACAGCGGACCTTACTCTGGTGAAAGTCATTGAACAAGTGCCCCAGGCGGAGGCAATAACAAAGCAGCTCAGCCTCCAAGCTAACCAACCAGAGGCCCAGCTGGCTAACGTCAATGTTGTCCGACGGCGGGACGGACACCAAAAGAAAAAGGGCGGACAGCGTCATGGTGGCGGCAGTCCTGCAACCAACTAAGTAGATGAATGCGGGAGGTGCGGCAAGACGCAGCACACCGATGAGCGGAAGTGTCCTGCAATGAACAGTAAGTGCAACAAGTGTCATAAAAAGGGACATTGGAAGCGTGTATGTCACTCTAAAGCGGTGAGAGAAGTCACTGAAGAGGTTAAACAGCTGTACTTTCTGGGAGAAGTTGGCAAAGAGAGCAGTCAGGAAGATTGGACTGTTAGTTTAACAATAAGTGATGTACCAATAACCTTTAAAATTGACACGGGGGCTGACGCTACTGTTATCAACCAAGGGACATTTAAAAAGCTGAAGCCAAACATAAAACTGGGACCTCCTGACACATGCTTCATAAGCCCAGGTGGAAACATCAGCTGCATAGGACAGTTTCAAGCCACAACCAACTACAAGGAGAAACAATACTCCTTTCCAGTGTATGTGACCAAGGGGAGAGGCAGCTGTCTGCTGAGTCGTCCAGAGGCAGTGGAGATGGGTCTAGTGAAGCGGATGGATGAGGTCAGTGGAGTTTTCGGTTCAAGTGGACTGCTGAAAACAGACCCAGTGAAAATAGCTCTGGTGGAGGGTGCCCAGCCATGCGCGGTGCATACAGCCAGACGGATACCGCTGCCACTTGTACCACTGGTTAAGAAAGAACTGTAGTGCATGGAAAATGAGGGCATTATTGAAAAAGTGACTCAGCCCACAGAATGGTGCGCCGCTATGGTGCCGGTGCTGAAACCGAACAAGAAAGAGGTTCGCTGCTGCGCTGACCTCAGGAGGCTGGATCGAGCGGTGAAACGTGAGAAATACGTGCTGCCCACTATGGAGGAAATAATGTCAAGGCTCGCAGGGTCAAAGTTCTTCACAACGTTGGATGCAGCAAGTGGGTTTTACCAGATCCCCTTGCATGAAGACATCAGGGGGCTCACCACTTTCATCACCCGATTTGGGAGGTATGCTTTTTGCCGCCTTCCATTTGGTATAACGAGTGCTCCAGAGATTTTCCAGAGAAAGATGGCGGAAACTCTGACCAGGCTAGAGGGCACAGAGGTGTACATGGATGACATCCTTATACATGGAGAGACTGAGGAAATCCATGACTGGCGCCTAGCAGAGGCGCTGGGGGTCATTGAAACAGCAGGTCTCAAACTGAACCAAGCGAAATGCAAGTTCAAACAGAAACAAGTCCGCTTCCTTGGTCACGTCATCAACGAGGCAGGCATCAGACCTGACCCGGACAAAGTGGCTGGAATAGAGAACTTTCCTCAGCCCCAAAACGTGATGGAACTCAAGAGGTTCCTCGGGATGGTGAACTATTTGGCAAAATACGTCCCAGAGCTGTCCACTGTAGGTCAGCTGCTTTATAGACTGCTTAAAGCAATGACAGAGTGGCTGTGGGGACCTGCACAGAACACAGCATTCCAAGACCTTAAAGCAGCACTCGCCACCGCCTCGGTACTCACCTTTTATGACGTCACTAAGGCTACGGTGGTGTCAGCAGATGCCAGCAGCTACGGGCTGGGGGGCGTTCTGCTCCAGCAGCATGGGGAACACTGGAAGCCTGTGGCCTACTGTTCCCGACGGCTGAGTGACGCAGAGACAAGGTACGCACAGATCGAGAAAGAGTGCTTAGCCAGTGTCTGGGCATGTGAAAGGTTCGAGAAGTACTTGTTTGGGCTTGACAATTTCAGACTTGTCACCGATCATAAATCACTAGTGCCTCTCATGAACAGCAAAGACCTGGATAATGTGCCCATTAGGTGCCAGAGACTGTTAATGAGGCTGATGCGTTTCAATGCAGTGGCTGAATACGCACCAGGCAAAACGTTAGCTGTGGCCGGCGCACTCTCCAGAGGCCCAGAGCAGCGCTACGGAGATGGTGCTTCTCATGATGATGTTGCGGCGCACATCGATGCCATCGTGTGCCAGGTGCCCGCCACACCTCAAAGGATGCAGGAGATAAAACAGAGCACGGATGGGGATCTGCAGCTCCAGACAGTGTTGGGCTTCATCAGACACGGCTGGCCTGAGTATGTTGATAAAGTGCCGGAGACAGTCAGAGACTTTTATCAGGTGAGAGGGGAGTTATCTGAGGTAGATGGTTTAGTCATCAGAGGCAGTCGTATCATCATTCCCACAGAGATGAGGGAGGTGATCTTAGAGAAAATACACGACGGGCACCAGGGGATAGTTAAGTGCAGAGAGAGAGCTAGACAATCAGTGTGGTGGCCCAAAATGACGGAGTAAATTACAACAAAGATACAGCAATGTCAATTCTGCAGAGAACACAAGAACACACAGAGAAAAGAGCCTTTAATGTCAAGTGACCATGGCAGAAAGTTGGCATAGACCTGTGTGAGTACAAAAAGCAAAACTACTTGATAGTGTCTGACTATTCCAGGTTTTTGGAGATCCTAAATCTACCAACAACTACTAGCAGTCAGGTTGTAGCTAGGCTGAAGGCTACATTTGCATGTTTTGGTATCCCTGAAATTGTAGTTAGCGATAATGGGCCACAGCTAGTTTCAGAAGAGATGAGGAGGTTCAGTGAGGATTATGATTTCATCCATGTGACTTCAAGCCCACACTACCCCCAGAGTAATGGACAGGCAGAGAGGGCTGTTCAGATAGCCAAAAGCATATTAAGACAGGAAGACCCTCTCCTCGCCCTGTTGACATACAGAGCTACACCCTCTTCTTCCACTGGAGCCAGTCCAGCGGAATTGTTCATGGGTAGGAGAATCAGAACCACCTTACCCACATTGCAGCATAACCTGAAACCGGCCTGGCCTAAAGGGGAACTGATCAAAACCGCTGACGCCGCAGCCAAATCGAGGCAGGCTTTCTACTACAACCGCAGGAACGGCGTGCGGACACTGCACCCACTGAACTCGGGTGACGCAGTACTCACCAAACTTGATGGACAGAAAACATGGACAATGCCAGCAGTTCACAGTCAGAGTTCCACTCCCAGATCCTACATAGTGGAGACAGCTCAAGGTGAACATTACAGAAGGAACAGGCGCCACCTGTTGGCCACACCCAAAACACTCACCTTTGTCAGCAGGGAGAGTGGAAACACGGATGAATCCCGAGCAGCAGAAATGCCAACTTCCACACCACATGTTACTCGCTCTGGCAGGGTGAGCAAGCCAGCAATCCGGCTGGATTTGTGAGGCGTATGGACTTGTGCACTGTGGGAGATTTTTTTTAATTTTTTTGTGAAAAGGGGGGTGATATACAGGTTGGAATTAAAATATAAATATTTCAGTTGAGTTATGGACTCGGATGATCCGCTGTGGCGACCCCTAACGGGATCAGCCGAAAGTAGTAGTAGTTGAGTTATGGACTCTTTAAAGCTTACACCCCAGGCCTGTCAGTAAAATGTTGGACACTGTAAATCAAAGATGTTTGATGTCTTTGCTCTTTCTGTTTTACAGTTGCTGAAAGAAAGAAAATGGTATTATTTTATTTGTCAAATAAAGCTACGGTTAAAGTTGCTAAACTGGAGTTAAAATTGTTGGCAGTAAATGTTCAGAGAAATGTTTAGAAAATCATCTTAGAGGGGGAGATGTAATGAATGAAAGATGTTATTATTTTGAAGGTCCTGTCACTTGTTTAACTTGACCTACTCACGGGTGTACGTGCAGTGCGTGTGACGTATACAGGAAGTTAGACGCTCATGTTATGAAGGTTGTATGTTGAACGAACGCTAGTAAAAGCTACACAGTTAAGAACCTACGAAATCGGCTCATTCTTGAATTATTCTTATGTCAGTAAGATAAGGCGTCTACGGACATTACAGTAATGGTATGCTTGATTGCGACAGTGTGAGTGACGTAGAGCAGAACGGTATAGCTGTAAAGGGGGTTGGACGAGGACAGAACGACGACTGTGATACGTGAATGTAGTGCTTGAGTTACGCTAAGTAAAGGTTAACAAAACTAACATCCTAAGACTGGACATTGGATTATTTTAACAGTAAACACCAAAAGGGTGTATTACATGGTTTCAGGAGTGGCGGAAAGAAGATGGCAAAGTTTAATCCGCCGGAGAATTTCGCTTCACGCGCTATCGGACAGCTACAAAACAAGATAAAGAGGACGGAAGCGCGCAAGTAAGCACTCTTATCTATGTATTAGGTAGCGAGGTAGAAAATATATTTAGCTCGTTCACTTTTGAGGAAGGTGAGGGCACGGGCTATGGGGTGGTTATGGAGAAGTTTGACGCCCACTTCATGCCGAAGCGTAACGTAATTCACGAGAGAGCCTGTTTTTACCAGCGGGTGTAGTGATATAACACCTAGTGTAGTTCCAGTGCAGCGTGCAGGGGAGAGATTACGGAACTAAACGCGAGGAACACATTAGGGACCGAATCATGGTAGGAATCCAGGATAAGGAACTGTCTCGCCACCTACAACTCATTCCGAAACTCACCCTGGAGATGACGGTGCAGGAAGCCCGTCAACTGGAGGAAGTGAAAGCCCAGGTTAGCCAGCAAGGTGAGGGGGCATGCGCTATGCGGGAGGTAGCCCAGGGGCACGCAAAGCACACAAAATGACAGGAAAAAAAAGAGGGGGAGAGGGGCGTCAAAGACAATGACCGCGGCAAAACGTGCGGTAGATGTGGTAAAGCAATGCACAAGAAGCAAGATACATGACCCGCAGCCAAGTCCACATGCCACAGGTGCAAGAAAACAGGACATTGGGAAAGGATGTGCAAAAGCAAACTGGTGAATTAAGTCACAGAGGAGGAAGGGGGTGCATCTTAGTTTCTGGGCTCAGTTAACGGCACACTCTCAAACAACAACCAGTGGACTGTACAACTGGACATAGGTAGCACACATGTCACGTTCAAAATAGACACTGTGTTGTGGGACTACTTTATTGTTCGCATTAATACAGTGGGCTATAAATGCTACGTTGCCGCTAGAGGGCATTCAGTGTAGTGACAGCGCAATGATTGTAGTGTTCTCATGTACCAGTCGTTCTCTATTAAACCAGTAAACTTATATCTTGCCTCCTCGTGATACTGCAACCTCCTATACATGGTGTCAGAAGTCTACGTACCCATAGCCACAGAAGACAATCGGACGAAATGGCGAAATTCTCACCGCCAGAAAACTTTGATTTCACTCACCCAGAACAATGGCCGGAGTGGCGCCAATGCTTCCAACGTTACAGGACTGCAACGGAGCTCCATAAGAAAGATGGAGAGGTACACGTCAGTACGTTGCTATATTCGTTGGGCAAAGAGGCTGAACAAGTCTACAAGACGTTCACGTTCGGAGCGGATGAAAAGGAAGATGATTATGAAACGGTGTTACAGAAACTAGAAAATAATTTTGTTCCCAAAGTCAAGGTTATTCACCAACGCGCCAAGTTTCACCAGCGGATGCAAAGGCAGGGTGAGTCTGCAGAAGAGTATATTAGGAGTTTGCATGAGCTGGCATCCACATGTTCATTCGCAGCGGTAAAGGAGGAGAATATCCGAGACAGACTGGTCGTAGGGATATTAGACAGAGCTGTCAGAGAAATTACAGTTGATGCCGGATTTGACTCTAAACAAAGCAGTCGAGCTAGTGGGGCAGTCAGAGCAAGTGAAGAGTCATGTTAGCGAGCAAGGAGCTGCAGCTAACTGTAGCACACAGCTAGACGAAGCGGCTAGCAGCAGATACACACCCCGTGGTGGTGAGAGAGGGAGAACAGCAGGCTACGACAGGACTGGACAAAGAAGAGCCACAAATGGATACAAGTGTAACAGATGTGGCAGAGCTCATGGAAAAGCAGACTTTTGTCCTGCCAGAAATGTAGAATGTAGAAACTGTAGAAAGATAGGCCATTATGCTGCAGTATGTCTCACTCGTGTGGTCAATGAAGTAACTACACCGCAAGCAAGAATAGTCGTACCGCGAGCTATGCGAAGAGAAATACTGCAGCGCATTCATGATGGCCACCAGGGCATCGTTAAATGCAGGGAGCGTGCCCGACAAAGTGTCTGGTGGCCTGGGATAGGGAAAGATATTGAGAACATGGTCAGCAGTTGCAGATACTGTCAAGAGTCAAGGCCAAGTCATAGGAGAGAACCTCTCATGACAACTCCATTACCAAACCGCCCATGGGAGAGGGTAGCTGCGGACATCTGTGAGGTAGACAAGAAACATTACTTGGTAGTTGTAGATTACTTTTCCAGATATACAGAAATAGCCTACCTACAGAACCTGTCAGGAGAGACTACCAGAACACGATTAAAGAACATGTTTTCACGCTGGGGATGCCCTGATGTACGTGTAACAGATAACGGCCCACAGTTCACTGGACAAGCCTTTGACCAGTTTGCTACTGACTTTGATTTCCAGCACATCACCTCGAGTCCCCACTATGCTCAGTCCAATGGAGAAGCAGAAAGGGCGGTGCAGACAGCGAAAAAGATCCTGAAACAGCCTGACCCCTTCACAGCTCTGATGAGCTACAGAGCAACACCACTTCAAGCCAATGGAGTGAGCCCAGCACAACTCATGCTGGGCAGGCAAATCAAGACAACGGTCCCCACACTCAAGTCAAACCTACAGCCGGCATGGCCAGACTTCGAGCAGGTGAGACAAGCCGATGAAAGGGCAAAACAAAGCTACAGACGTAACCACAATAGGAGACACAATGTCAGAGACTTACCAATACTCCATCCGGGTGCCAGAGTGGCTGTAAAGCTGGACAATGAGCAGGGATCGGTGAGAAATGCAACAGTCATACGACAATATGACACACCTAGGTCTTATCTTGTACAGACAGAGAGAGGGGTCCTTCGCCGAAACCGACGTCACCTGAAACCAATCACTAGCACTGCTGCGCTTCCGCCTGAAGAAGGACAACCTGAAAGCGATGTACCACACCTACCTACTGCCAACGACAATGTGCCAGACCTACCTGCTTCCCACGAGGATCTGCCTGCTGCAGCAGAGGTACCACAAGCCCAAGAGAAAATGACATCTCGTGGCCGAGTTTTTAGACCCCCAGAAAGATTTAAAGACTTTTTTCCAGAATAGTACACAGTATGCATTGAGTGGCAGAATAATCCACTGCAACTGTGCTGGTGACTGGCAGTCTACCCAGATCATCTTAGAGTAGGACTAATTCTTGTTTAATGACTTGTTGATGTTCAGTTTGGAAATGCAATCATTTTGAAATGTTTCCTAAGTTAACTTTAACAAAAGGTTCCCTTATAATATGTTCACATAGAAAGCACTGTCTCAAAGACTCAAAGGAAAGGAGATGTGTTGTGGGACTACTTTATTGTTCGCATTAATACAGTGGCCTATAAATGCTACGTTGCCGCTAGAGGGCATTCAGTGTAGTGACAGCGTATCTGATTGTAGTATTCCCATGTACCAGTCGTTCTCTATTAAACCAGTAAACTTATATCTTGCCTTCTCGTGATACTGCAACCTACTATACAGACACTGGGGCCGACGTGTCTGTCATAAGTGAGGGGATCTTCAAAAAACACTAAAACCAGAGAGAAAGTTACGCCAGGCTAAGACTGTACTGTGTGGTCTAGGTGGCTGGTTGAATTGTGTAGGCAAACTCACAGCACACACGGTGCACAAGGACAACAACTATGCGTTTGAGGTCTATGTTGTCGGAGGAGAGAACATGAGCAATTTACCTAGCTGACCAGTAGCACAGGAAATGGGCCTAGTGAACAGAGTTTATGCAGTTCACAGCACTGGAGAGTTTGGCCTGCTCAAGACACAGCCAGTAAAAATAGTACTAAGGGAGGACGCACAACCCTATGCAGTCCACACCGCACACAGGATCCCCATCCCTCTCGTGAAGCCAGTCAAGGAGGAGCTGGAAAGGATGGAGGCCAACGGCATCATTGAGAAGGTGAGCTAGCCCACAGAGTGGTGCGGCCCCATGGTGCCAGCCCCAAATAAGTCAGGCAAGGTGCATATCTGCATAGACCACAAAAAGACTAAACAAAGCCGTTAAGAGGGAGATATTCATCCTGCCAATGACAGAGGAGATCACAGCTAAACTGAGTGGGTCAACTGTATTCTCGTCATGGGACGCAGCAGCAGGGTTCTGGCAATTACTGCCCAACAAAGACAGTCAGAGACTAACAACTTTTATCACCCCTTTTGCCAGATATTGCTTTAAATGGCTGCCTTTTGGCATTAGCAGTGCCCCAGAAATGTTCCAGAGAAAAATGGTAGAAACACTGGAAGGCCTGCAGGGGACGGCTGTGTACATGGATGACATCATCGTTCATGGGAGGAACACGGCAGAGCACGACCAGCACCTACAGATGGTCATGGAGCGGCTGGAGTCTGCTGGGCTGAAACTGAATTCCGAAAAGTGTGCACTGAGATAGAGAAAGCTACACTTTCTGGGCCACGAGAGCGACACAGATGGTGTGTGGCCTGACCCAGCCAAAGTGTCAGCCATCAATGAGCTCTCCCCACCCGAGAATGTTCAGGAGTTCAAGAGGGTCCTAGGCATGGTGAACTACATCCCCAACCAGGCCACTGTGGGCCAACCACTGTATGAACTGCTTAAGTCCAAGTTGGTGAAGAGAATTTATAGGTTTCATTTAATGTATTGTATGATACATATATACACTACCGTTCAAAAGTTTGGGATCACATTGAAATGTCCATATTTTTGAAGGAAAAGCACTGTACTTTTCAATGAAGATAACTTTAAACTAGTCTTAACTTTAAAGAAATACACTCTATACATTGCTAATGTGGTAAATGACTATTCTAGCTGCAAATGTCTGGTTTTTGGTGCAATATCTACATAGGTGTATAGAGGCCCATTTCAAGCAACTATCACTCCAGTGTTCTAATGGTACAATGTGTTTGCTCATTGGCTCAGAAGGCTAATTGATGATTAGAAAACCCTTGTGAAATCATGTTCACACATCTGAAAACAGTTTAGCTCGTTACAGAAGCTACAAAACTGACCTTCCTTTGAGCAGATTGAGTTTCTGGAGCATCACATTTGTGGGGTCAATTAAACGCTCAAAATGGCCAGAAAGAGAGAACTTTCATCTGAAACTCGACAGTCTATTCTTGTTCTTAGAAATGAAGGCTATTCCATGCGAGAAATTGCTAAGAAATTGAAGATTTCCTACACCGGTGTGTACTACTCCCTTCAGAGGACAGCACAAACAGGCTCTAACCAGAGTAGAAAAAGAAGTGGGAGGCCGCGTTGCACAACTGAGCAAGAAGATAAGTACATTAGAGTCTCTAGTTTGAGAAACAGACGCCTCACAGGTCCCCAACTGGCATCTTCATTAAATAGTACCCGCAAAACACCAGTGTCAACATCTACAGTGAAGAGGCGGCTGCGGGATTCTGGGCTTCAGGGCAGAGTGGCAAAGAAAAAGCCATATCTGAGACTGACCAATAAAAGAAAAAGATTAAGATGGGCAAAAGAACACAGACATTGGACAGAGGAAGACTGGAAAAAAGTGTTGTGGACGGATGAATCCAAGTTTGAGGTGTTTGGATCACAAAGAAGAACGTTTGTGAGACGCAGAGCAAATGAAAAGATGCTGGAAGAATGCCTGACGCCATCTGTTAAGCATGGTGGAGGTAATGTGATGGTCTGGGGTTGCTTTGGTGCTGGTAAGGTGGGAGATTTGTACAGGGTAAAAGGGATTCTGAATAAGGAAGGCTATCACTCCATTTTGCAACGCCATGCCATACCCAGTGGACAGCGCTTGATTGGAGCCAATTTCATCCTACAACAGGACAATGACCCTAAACACACCTCCAAATTGTGCAAGAACTATTTAGAGCAGAAGCAGGCAGCTGGTATTCTATCGGTAATGGAGTGGCCAGCGCAGTCACCAGATCTGAACCCCATTGAGCTGTTGTGGGAGCAGCTTGACCGTATGGTACGCAAGAAGTGCCCATCCAACCAATCCAACTTGTGGGAGCTGCTTCTGGAAGTGTGGGGTGCAATTTCTCCAGATTACCTCAACAAATTAACAGCTAGAATGCCAAAGGTCTGCAATGCTGTAATTGCTGCAAATGGAGGATTCTTTGACGAAAGCAAAGTTTGGAGTAAAGAAAATCTTATTTCAAATACAAATCATTATTTCTAACCTTGTCAATGTCTTGACTCTATTTTCTATTCATTTCACAACATATGGTGGTGAATAAGTGTGACTTTTCATGGAAAACACAAAATTGTTTGGGTGATCCCAAACTTTTGAACGGTAGTGTAAGTTCTCATCTTCTCTCTTCTCTTTGAAATACACACATACACATAGGTTACACAAGGTACCAGCCTGTACCAGGATTCACATGCACACTCATACACATGCACACGTACTGTAACAAGCACTAGGCAGAGGGCTCAATTGCACAACACAAGAGACGAGGTAAGGGTTCAATAGTCGTCTATACTGAAAGGCAGAGTTCGGTACACAAAAAAGGCAGTCCAAGCAAACAATACCAAAGGAGTAGGCGAAGGCGAGGTCCAAGGTCAAAGCAAGGTAATCAAATCCAATAGTCCAAACAGATGATCCATAAGAGGCTAAGCAAAAGCGAGGTCCGAAGGCAGAGCAAAGAAATACACAAGAGATACAAACACTAGAGAAGGGCTGGCACGAGTAAACAAGAGGCACAAAACGAACTGGCACAGAGAGAGGGGAGCACAGAGACTAAATACATGGTAGGTAACAAGCCACAGATGAAGCCAATCAGGGCGGGGCATGCAATCAGGCAGGAGTACACAGGGTAGGGAGTGGCACTGCTAGGGCACAGAGCGGGGTGTGTCAGTACCCCCCCACCCCCCAGGGCCGACACCGGACGGCCCAGGCAAATCAGAATGGCGGCGATGAAATTCCCAAATGAGGTTTGGATCCAGAACAAAATGGGCAGGGACCCAGGACCGCTCCTCAGGCCTGTACCCCGCCCAGTCCACCAGAGCCACTCCATGCAACAGCACAGGTACTAACCCTGCAGAATTCTTAATGGGTCAGAAGATCCAAACAACCCTGCCTACTGTCAACAGCAACCTGCTACCCACGTGGTCGAGTAGGCAGCGCATCCAAGCCAAGGATGCTGCAGAAAAAGGAAGACAAGCACACTACTACAACCAACATTATAGGGTGAGATGCCTAACTTCCTTGTAGCCAAGAGACCATGTCCTTCCCAAGCTGGACAACCAAAAGTCCTGGTTTACACCCGCAGTAGTGACCAACGAGAGTGTCAAACCGAGGTCCTACCTCATTGAGATGGAGCAGGGAGCTACACTCCGCCGTAACAGGCCCCACCACCAGGCGGTGCCCACTGAAAGATCACCGGTGCCAGAAACCACACCCATACTTATCCCAGACCAGCCACCAGACACCCTGATAAAGCCAGAGCCAGTCCGGCAGAGCCAGTAAAATAGTCAAGAGACCGGACTTGTGAGAAAAAAAAAGCTAATGAAAAAAGGGGGGGTGAGGGTATGGGGCAAGAAAATTGACCGTTGAAATACTGTAAGTTTCTGGTTATGTAATATGAAGAAAAAAAGAGTTCCAGAGAAAACTGTAAACTAATGCCCATTTACTTACTGGGTAGAAAAGTAAGAAAAGTAAAAGTAGCCTAATTGGAAGAGTAAAACTCAGTAACGGAAATGTAATATTATTGTTCAGGTTACTTCATGTTAAGTAGCGAGCTAAAATATGCTTCACTGTTACTTAAATGTTGAGCAGTTGCACTATGGTGAGAGGGGAAACAGTTTAAAGGGGGAGATGTAATGGTATGCTTGATTGCGACAGTGTGAGTGACGTAGAGCAGAGCGGTATAGCCGTAAAGGGGGTTGAACGTGGGCAGAATAACGACTGTGATACGTGAATGTAGTGCTTGAGTTACGCTGAGTAAAGGCTAACAAAACAAACATTCTAAGACTGGACATTGGATTATTATTTTAACAATAAACACCAAAATGATTTATTTCAGGAATTAGGAAGTAGAGGAAAGTATACAGAGGGAGAGGTTGGCAAAGAAGAAGTGGGATGGTTAGAGAGATGAAGAAAGTAGACAGGAGTACAAGGAGATATGGCACAAAGTGAAGAGAGAGCTGGCAAAGGAAAAGGCGTATGGTGAGTTGCATAAGAGGTTGGACATTAAGGAAGGAGAAAGGGGCTTGTACTGACTGGCTAGACAGAGGGACCGAACTGGGAAAGATGTGCAGCAGGTTAGGGTGATGAAGGATAGAGATGGAAGTGTGCTGAAAAGGGAGGAGAGTGTGTTGAGAAGGTGGAAGGAGTACTTTGAGGGGCTGATGAATTAAGTAAATGAGAGAGAGAGAGAGAGAGAGAGAGAGAGAGAGAGAGAGAGAGAGAGAGAGAGAGAGAGAGAGAGAGAGAGAGAGAGAGAGAGAGAGAGAGAGAGAGAGAAGGTTGGATGATGTGGAGATGGTGAGTCAGGTAGTGCAGTGGATTAGCAAGGAGGAAGTGAGGGCCACTATGAAGAGGATGGAGACTGAAAAGACGGTTGGTTCAGATGACATACCTGTGGAGGCATGGAGGTGTTTGGGAGAGATGGCAGTGGGGGTTTTAAATAGATTGTTTAACACAATCTTGGAAAGTGAGAGGATATCTGAGGAGTGGAGAAGAAGCATACTGGTACCGATTTTCAAGAACAAAGGCGATGTGCAGAACTGTAGTAACTACAGAGGTATAAAGTTGATCAACCACAACATGAAGATATGGGAAAGGGTAATAGAAGCTAGGTTAAGAGGAGAGGTGGTGATTAGTGAGCAGCAGTATGGTTTCATGCCAGAAAAGAGCACCACAGATGCAATGTTGGCTTTGAGGATATTGATTGAGAAGTGCAGAGAAGGCCAGAAGGAGTTACATTGTGTCTTTGTGGATTTAGAGAAAGCATATGACAGGATGCTGAGAGAGGAAGTGTGGTATTGCATGAGGAAGAGTATGTAGGAGTGGTGCAGGATATGTATGAGGGGAGTGGTACAGTGGTGAGGTATGCTGTAGGAATGACGGATGGGTTCAAGGTGGAGGTGGGACTACATCAATGATCGGCTCTGAGCCTTTTCTTGTTTGCAATGGTGATGGGCAGGTTGACGGATGAAATCACGCAGGAGTCTCCGTGAACTATGATGTTTGTGGATGACATTGTGATCTGCAGTGAGAGTGGGGTGCAGGTTGAGGAGAGCCTGGAGAGGTGGAGGTATACACTGGAGAGGAGGAATGAAAGTCAGTAGGAGCAAGATGGAATACAAATGTGTTAACAAGAGGGAGGACAGTGGAATGGTGAGGATGCAAGGAGTACAGCTGATGAAGGCATATGAGTTAAATACTTGGGGTCAACTGTTCAAAGTAATGGGAAGTGTGGAAGAGAGATGAAGACGAGAGGTGAAGAGGAGAGTGCAGGCAGGGTGGAGTGGGTAGAAAAGAGTGTCAGGAGTGATTTGTGACAGAAGGGTACCAGCAAGAGTGAACAGAAAGGTTTATAAGATGGTAGTGAGACCAGATATGCTGAATGGTTTGGAGATGGTGGCACTGACAAAAAGACAGGAGGCGGAGCTGGAGATGGCAGAGTTGAATATGCTAAGACTAGAAGAACCCCACTACAATGTAGCGGTTTGGTTATCCACCCGTCTAAATCTCCCTCCTCTTCATCCTGCCAGCTAACCGCCTTCCCCCTGCCCCTAAACCCCCCCCACTCCAACTCCCTCCCCCGAAATGCTCAGAATGATCTGAAATGCCGAGAAAAGTGGTTTTTAGCCATTTTTAGAAAATGCATATTTTGCATAATTATGCATAATTATTATAATTATTTTAATGTTCTGCTATTTTTCTGGTCCTCTCTGGAACAATACCTACCACCTCCAAAAAAAAAATGAGGATCATCAGTGCATTTTTGCAAAAATGCATATTTTGCATAATGCCAAAACACAAAGTCCCAGAAATTTTTTATATAGGTGAAAAAAATCAAAGATGCTCAGAATCATCTGAAATGCCGAGAAAAGTGGTTTTTAGTCATTTTTAGAAAAATGCATATTTTGCATATTTATGCATAATTATGCATAATTTTAATTTAATTTTCTGCTATTTTTTATAGGTGCCCCTGATCATCCCCAATAACCTCCAAAAAGAATCAAGGCCCCAAGTGCTTTAGTTTGGCCGTTTATAGACTCTCACACAGACACACGCCACACACCAGACACACATTGTGAAAATACAGGAGTAGATTTTCATTGGGAGTGATGAAGAAGGACAGGGTTAGGAACGAGTATATTAGAGGGACAGCTCAGGTTGGATGGTTTGGAGACAAAGCAAGAGAGGCAAGATGGAGATGGTTTGGACATGTGTGGAGGAGAGATGCTTGGTATATTGGGAGAATGATGGTGAATATGGAGATGTCAGGCAAGAGGAAAAGATGAAGGCCAAAGAAGAGGTTTATGGATGTGGTGAGGAAGGACAACCAGGTAGCTGGTGTGACAGAGGAAGATGCAGAGGACAAGAAGAGATGGAAATGGACGATCTGCTGTAAGGACCCCTAATAGGAGCAGCCGAAAGCAGTAGTTGTAGTAGTTGTAGTAGTTGTTGTAGTAGTACTAGCAGTAGTAGTAGTAGATACAGGACCAAAGGTGCATTAAGATGGACATTTTTAATGCATGTTAAGGGACTGGTGCTGATTGGATAGTTGTCTTTCATGGATTCCCTACTGTGGCTCTGTGATTGCCCTACATTTGTTTAACACATTCTCCTAATTAAACTTCACAATGACCCTGCCCCCCTCCACCTCTCCACATGAAGTGTTGTTTTTAATGAAACATGAGTTTCACCCTCCCTACTGAGCCATTTCTCTCTCTCTTTCGCTTGCTTTCTCTTGTTCTGTTTGCTCCTTCCACTGTCGAGTCTCTGCAGCCTGAAGCACTGCCAACAATGTAGCACTGTTTGATTTCACACACGCACACACACACGCACACACACACGCACGCGCACGCACACACACACACACACACACACAGTGTGTCTGTGTTGGAATGGGTAACTGACGTCATCTCTCTACACAGCTGACCTTTACGTTTAGTCAACAGAGAGCTGAGATAACAATGAGACGAATTGCAGGGAAGAACACGACGAAGGAGGAGCTCCCTCATTTCACTTTCTCTCAAAGTAAATTTCAAATGATTTAGATCAGGGGTGGGCAATCTTATCCAGAAAGTGCCGGTGTGGGTGCAGGTTTTTGTTCCAAGCAAGCAGTTACATACCTGAGCCCAAGAATCAACCAGACGAGTGTTTGCTGAGGAACTTGATGAGGAGACACAGGTGTGTAACTGCTTGGTTGGAACAAAAACCTGCACCCACACCGGCACTTTCTGGATGAGACTGCTCACCCCTGATTTAGATTTAGCACTTCTATTTTCTGTCTACCACATACACATACAACATTCATGTAAGTACACACACACACACAAAAATCAATGCATGTGCACACAAACACCTATCTTATCAAAGTTCCTTTCTCACAGCAAAAGGATTTACACTGCTGGGTTTCTGTTCTTCTGCTCTCGCCTCCTGACTCCGGCTGTGAAGTGCACACGGCTGCCCAGATCTCCCCTTTTAAGGATTGCATGGCTGCAGGAGAGAGCGTGGATTAAATCTCTCTGGCTGTTGTTCACTATCCTGGTGCTCCTGTGGTCTGCTTTGGTTTTTAATCACAACCAAACACTAAATCAGCTGATCTGCCTTGCTACCTACCCTTCTCTCTCCCTCCATCTGGTTGAAGCTGTACTTATTCATGAAATGAGCTGGGGGAAGTGTTTGGATGGAATGAAAACATGTATAGACCTGGCTGTCTGCAGCACATGGCTAGTAGACGTTGCTCCATCTTGTAGGATAACAGAGCAGCAAGCCCACAGCTGATCTCCATCACTCTCTCCTTTGGATATCCTATAACATACACAAAGCATGTGTGTGTGTGTGTGTGTGTGTGTGTGTGTGTGTGTGTATGTATAACTTAGAGATTCCAGTTCCCTTAACATGCATGTGTATATAGTTTTATAAATATATATTTATACATACATACATACATACATACATACATACATACATACATACATACATACATATAGCATTTTTCCCGAAACCGTCAATGGTGTTGTGAGTGCTCAACTAACGAGGAGCGGAATATCAACATTGATACAGGAAAAAAGATTTTAATACTATTACAGTCTTTTAGTACTATTAAAATCTTTTAGTATTAAAATCTTTTTTCCTGTATCCGTGTACACACACATAGGTACATACATACACACAAACAAATATATATATATATATGGTGTCTCCCCACCTGCCACACAATGACTGGGTTAGGCTCTAGCATTCCTGCGACCCTGAGAGTAGGACAGGTGGTTTGGATAATGGAGGTATGTGTGTGTGTGTGTGTGTTAGTATATATATATATATATATATATATACATATATATATACATATATATATATACATACATATATATATATATATTTTTTTAAAAGAAACACTCAACATAAGGAAAAGTTCTCAACAAATAAGTAGCAAAATAATCCAGCAATCCAGTTAAATTCTTTATGAGATAGTATAAACCTATTTCATGCCATAAGCAATCATCAGCTGTCAATCAATCAGCTGTCAATAAGATTGACAGTTCAGTTGATGATTGCTTATGTACTGTCTCATAAAGACTTTACTCGAATCCCTGGATTATTTTGCTCCTTATTTGTTGAACGTATCCTATCACTGAGTGTTTCTTTTAACAGAGTTATATATATATATATATATTGTCGTCGTCGTTGGCGTCTCTCGTGTCCGAGGATCCATTCCAAGAGGTTAAGGTGTGTGCTTAAAACGAAGATGGCTTGACAGTCCAAGGTGAGAGTAGAAGAGGCTGGAACAGTGTGGACAGGGGATATTAGGGGGGGTGGACCCGTTCCTGCGGTGGCTCTGTTCTTGGCGGATTTTTCGGCGGCGGTGTGCGTTCGTTTGTCTGTTTCAGCCTTGATGGAACCAGACTGGCAGGCAGGCAGCTCTCCAGTGTTTTCGACTTTCCGCTACTTTTTCCCAGTTCTTAGGGTCGATGCTGAAGGTGATCAGCGTTCCCTTGATACAGTCCTCGCAGCGTTTTTTGGGAGCTCCTCTTTCTTTGACCTTCAGTCAGTTCGGAGTATAAAATTTGTTTCGGGAGTCTGTCGTTTGGCATCCTCTGGATGTGGCCAAGCCACCGCAGCTGGTGATGTTCAATTGTCGTCTCGATGGAAAGGAGATCGGCTCTTTCGAGAACTTGATTTTTGGTGACCCGTTCTTGCCAGGAAATTCCCAGAATACTTCTCAGTTTTTGCTGGTGGAAGCGTTCTAGTTTATGGATTTGGTATTTGTCCAGGCTTCACAACCGTACAGGAGGGTTGAAAGAACCACTGCACGGTAAACCACGATTTCGGTTGATATCTTGAGATCACAATCATAGAAAACACGGCGAGAAAGTCGGCCAAAGGCAGTGTGGGCAGCTTTCAGTCTGTTGGTGATATCCGGTTCTAGACTGCATGTTTCTTCAAGGATACTTCCAAGGTACTGAAAGGACTGAACTTGTTCTATAGGTTGGCCATGGATGGTGATCTGTAGTGGAACTCCTGGGGTATCCTGAGGCACAACAGCAAGCGTTTTGGTTTTCTTGATGTTCACAGAAAAGCCAAAACTTTAATAGGCCTGAACAAAGGAGTTGGTGATCGACTGAAGACCTTCTGGACTCATGGCAGGAGCAGCATTATCATATTGGCATATTGAAGCTCAATGATGGCGTTGATGGATGTCTTGCTCTTAGACTTCAAGCGCTGGAGACTGAACAGGCTGCCAACGAAGCGGTAACGGATGTTGACTTTACCGTCGAGTGCCCAATCTGTCTTCTGCAAGAGAGCAGTAAGGTATATGGAAAATAACGTACGTAGGTGCTAGAACACAGCCTTGCTTTACTCCACAATTCATGAGGAAAGGCTCGGAAAGGGTTCCACGGAAACAGACACAGCCTTTCATGTCACCATGGAGGGAGCGAATCATCTGGATGAAGTGGCCAGGGCATCCAGATTTGGATAGCACATCCCACAAAGTTGCTCTCGGAAGAGAATCAAATGCTTTCTCAAGGTCGAAAAAGATGAAAAACATTGTCTTCTGTTGTTCTCTTGCTTTCTCCATGAGCTGTCGTGCCGCAAAGATCATATCGGTGGTCCCTCTGTGGGATCGAAAACCGCTTTGGGATTCAGGGAGAACTTCTTCGGCCAGGGTGGTGAAACGATTAAGAAGGATCCGCGACAGGATTTTTCCAGCTGTTGAGAGGAGGGAAATTCCTCTGTAATTGCCGCCCCCTCCCAGGTCCCCTGTTTTGAAAACGGTAATGATGTTTGCATCTCTGAAATCAGCTGGGGCGGTCCGGGTTTCCCAGATCTGCAGGATGATTTCGTACAGTTGCTTCTGAAGAGGTGGTCCTCCATACTTGTAATTCTGCAGGGATTCCGTCGGGGCCAGCTGTTTTGTTGTTGCGCATCTAAGCAATCGCTGTTTGAAGCTCCTTGGTGGAAGGAGGTGCAGACATCCACGGTTTTTGCGGCAGAGTAGGTAAGTCATCAAGGCTGTGCGGAGACGCTTGTGATGGTTTGCAGAGGAGCTGGTGGAAGTGCTGTTTCCATTGTTGACTGATGGCTACGCCGTCCCTCCGAATTGTTACGTTGTCCCCTGCTTTCATTGGTGTTGGTGCGGTCTTGATGGGCCCATAGATGGCATGGGTAGCAGAGAAAAAGTCGTAGAGTTGGTTCTGGTCTGCGTAGCCCTGGATCTCAAGGGCTTTACTTTGCCACCAAGCATCCTTCATGGAGCGGAGTTGATCTTGGGTGTTTGACTTCAGTTTCTTGTAGTGCTCTTCTTTCGTCTTGGAGGTTCTATCTTTCTCCCAGGAGAGACGAGCTTGATTCTTTGTGCTAATCAGGTTGAAAATTTCCTTGTTGTTCTTATCAAACCAATCCTGGTGACGTCTTTTCACAATACCAAGTTCGGTTTCAGCTACAGCGAGAAGGATCCTTTTTAGGTTATTTATGTTTGATACGGGGTTGTTTTCGATGAGGGAAACATCCTTCAGGACTTCCGTGACCTTATTCCGGAAGCGCCTTCTTACGCTAAGATCTTCAAGCTTTTGGAAGTCAATGTTCTTTAGTGAGATGGTATTGGCAGGGCATCTAGGCTTGGGTTTGAGTTACAGATGGCGCCTGGAGATGACCAGCCTATGATCCGTCCAACAATCGTCAGCATGCGGGAGTGCCTTGGTGACATGGACATTGGATCGGTCCTTCATGCATACAATCACAAAGTCAATGAGATGCCAGTGGTGGGATCGCGGATGCATCCAGGTTTTTTTCTGGCTCATTTTGAGTTGGAAGATAGTATTTGTGATGATGAGGCCATGTTCTGCACAGAGGCCAAGGAGAAGGCTTCCGTTTGAGTTGCATTTACCGACTCCATGCTTCCCAATGATGTTAATCCATGTTGTACTGTTATTGTATTTAGAAATCACGTCAGGACACAGCGCTGTCGCTCGACACAACCTCTCCGTGGCATTCTTTATTTAGACTCACAGCATCAAAGGCAGACCCGATCAAACAACCCAGAGCCCGCAGGCATCACCAATCGATCCCAGCACAATAGAACAGCACCAAATCAAATGCAGCACTGTCGATGTGTGCAGACATAACATTCCCCCCCCCCCCCCGGCAGGATTTCAAACATGAAAGGTTGACACAAAGTCCTCTAGGTGGCCAGGGCGTAAATGTGTGCGAACATGTCGTGGGGCGGCCTGAGGCTGAGCAAGCCAAGGTGGGGAGGGAGAAGGCAGGGGAAGCTGAGGCCCAGGAATGTCTGGGGCCCGTGTAGGAGCTGCATGAAGCCCCGGGGCGTCTCGCCATGCTGAGGGAATGGCTAAGGTTGTGTCACCAGCTGTGTGTGGCGGAGCTGACACCTTCCGTAGACGACTGGAGTGCCACCGAGTGCCATCGCTGAGGAGGTAAGTGGCTGGGCCCAGCTGACGGGTGACTTGGAGAGGAGAGGACCAGTATGAAGCCATTTTATTGTCCCTGTGGGGCCTGCGGACCCTGACCCAGTCTGACACATTGATGTCTGGCACCCTGGTTCGTTTTGACTGGTCAAACCGTTGCTTCATCCGCGTCTGCTGACGAGTGACTGAGGCTCTGACCCCACAGGGAGGTGCCTGAGGTGTGGAGGGGCGGAGCCTGTCAAGGGGCATGCACAGTTCCCGGCCTAGCATGAGAGAGGCTGGGGAGACGCCTGTGGTCGAGTTCAACGCCGCCATTGGCCTGGGGGTGGTAGTACGCAGTGCGTATATGACGGATGCCCTTGCTTTCGAGATAAGCAGTGAACTCAGCAGAGACCAGCTGAGTGCCGTTGTCAGTGGTGATGGTCTTTGGGAGGCCCCAGCGAGAGAAAAGAGAGTCCAGGAAGTCGATGATGATCTGTGAGGTCACAGTGCCGGAAGTGGTGAGTTCAGGCCATTTTGAGTGTAGATCGTAGGCGACCACCATGAAGCGTTGGTGGTGGGGAACTCCATGGATCTCACCACAAATGTCCAACTGCAGGTGTTCCCAGGGCTGAGAGGGCCAGGCGAGAGGTTGCAGGGGTGGAGGAGCCTGGTGACCAGTCTTGCCACTCACAAGGCAGGCAGAACAGTCCTTCACCAGAGCCTCAATATCTCTGTCTATCCCCGGCCACCACACCAGGTCTCGGCAGCGCTGTTTCAGTTTCACAATGCCCAGGTGGCCTTCATGCACCGTATTCAAAACACATGCATGGAGAGCAGCTGGGACCACTGTGCAAAACCCACGTGCCACGCAGGTGTCGTTCCAGCAGGAGAGGAGCTGTCTGACTCGGGCGAACGCAGCCAGCTCCTCTGGGACCTTGTGAGGCCAGCCGTTCTGGATGTAGGTGCGGAGCTGGGAGAGGACAGGGTCCCGTTCGGAGGCTGCCCTCAGCTCCTGCAGAGAGACAGTGGCCTGGAGGGGTGTGTGTAGCATTTGGACAATGTCCTTTTCCACACAGTCAGTGTCCGTCTGTGGAGCTGGGGTGGAGACAGAGCGAGAGAGCAGGTCGGCGACACCATTGTCTCTGCCTGGGGTGAACTGCAGGCTGAAGTTGTACTGGCGGAGGCAGTCAGACCAGCGGTGCAGCCTCAGGGGTTTGTGGCCTGTCCCAGATGTGGACAGCAGCGCTGTCAGGGCCTGGTGATCTGTCCTGAGGGTGAAGGAGCGGCCACAGAGGTAGACGTGCCACCTTTCACAAGCCCAGATACAGGCTAACGCCTCACGCTCACCCACGGAGTACCGCTACTCGGTCAGGTTGAGGGCACGGGAGGCGAAGGCGATGGGCTTCTCCACACCGTTCTGGGTTTGAGACAGCACACCCCCTATCGCTGTGGCTGATGCGTCACAGGTAACAAAGGTGGAGCTGGAGATGTCGAAGTGAGCCAACACTGGTGGTGAAGTCAGTTGAGTCTTGAGATCACGCACAGCGTCACTGCATGCCTTTGACCACACCCATGGCTCGTCCTTACGCAGCAGCTGGCGCAGGGGGGCTGTGGTCGCAGAGTACTGGGGAAGAAACCTCAGGTAGTAACTTGTCATACCCAGGAAGGAGGCGACCTGGGCGGCCGAGCTGGCCTCAGGGATGGCCCGAATGGCGTCCACGTTGGATTGTAGTGGAGTTACACTGCTCGCTGACAGCCGGAACCCCACGAAGTCGATGGCTGGCACAGAGAGGACACATTTCTCAGCATTGAGAGTTAGCTTGTGCTTGTGCTTGGACAGGGCTGCAAAGACCATGTTGAGGTGCTTGTCGTGGATTTCACTGGTGGGCCCGTGTACCACTATATCGTCCAGATAAATGGCCATGCCCAGTATGCCAGCCAGCATGGAGACCATGATTTTCTGGAAGCAGCTAAGGGCGGAGCTGAGACCGAAAGGCATCCTGGTGTAGCGAAACACTCCTGCATGTGTCACAAAGGCTGTGAGGTTTCGGCTGCTGGGGTGGAGGGGCACCTGTAAGTACCCCTGTCTGAGGTCGAGCTTGGAGAACACCTCAGAGCCATAGAACTGAGCAGTGAGTTCTTCTGAGGTGGGCAGTGGATACTTATCGGGGACCACTGCCTTATTTACTGCACGTAGATCGATGCAGACACGCAGGCCCCCCGACTTCTTCTTAGCCACCACGAGGTTTGAGACCCAAGGTGACGCGTCCACCGGTTCAATGATGCCAGCTTCCAGCAGTTGTTGCAGCTCGGCGGAGAACCCCATCACGGAGAGCCAACGGGATGCGGCGCAGTGGTTGGATGACAGATTTCACAGCAGGGTTGAGGAGAGGTTGATGGGCGAAGGCGGAGAGGCAGCCCAGCCCCATAAACAGCGATGGCCACTTCTGCTGCCAAGGTGTGGCGACAGTCAGGATTGCTGCCCCCCTTGTGTCTAAGAGGGAGAACCCCAGAGCGGAGAACAGGTCCAGGCCCATCAGGTTGGCCCCACGGCGTGCCACATGAAAAACTGCATTGGGCACCAGCTTGGTTCCATAGCGGACAGTCACTTGAAGAGAGCCAACCAGATCGATTTTGGAGTCACCATACCCACAGAGGACAGCTGAGGGTGCGGACAGTGGCAGTGAACCGAAAAATTGACTGTAGGTATCAACATTCAGGAGAGACACACCTACACCGGTGTCCAACAGCAGGGGGATGCACACATCATTAATGTTGACTGTGCATGATTTGAATGACACTGGCCCAGAGCTCACCTTGTGAATGACGGCGGTTGAAGACTGGGGGGTGTGGCCCTCTGACCCAGCCAGGGAAGATCAACAGACGTTGGCAAAGTGATTGTGCTTACCGCAGCTACGGCATGTCTGGCCACGGGCAGGGCAGTTCTGAGCCCTTGAAACATGAGACCGAGACCCACAGTTACCACAGGACTGTTGAGGGCGAGGCCGAGAACGCCGTCGTTGCAGTTGCAAGACGTCCCCAGTGGAGTCGGCGCCCGCCTCGCTCTGGCTGGGTTGCGTCCCGAGGGGCAGCCGTGAGTAGAGGGAGGAGTCGTTGGCAGCTTGACTGGAGGTGGCCACTTGCTGTGTATTTAGCACAGCAGCACACTCAGCTGCTCTCTCAACTTGCAGTGCGATGGTAATTGCTCTGGACAGCAGCAGATCGTCTTTTTCCAGCAGGAGAGTCTCGCGCACCTTTGCGTTGTTGGTGTGTTCGATTAGCTGGTCGCGAACCACCTCGTCCTGAAGCGCGCCAAACTTGCATGAGCTAGCTAGCCCTCGCAAATTAGCTACATACTGCCGCACAGACTCACCAGGCAGTTGGTGTCGCTGACGGAATATAAATCGCCGAAGGAGGGCACTCTGTGGAGCAGCGAAATGGGTGCTCATAAGTCCCACAGCTTCGTCAAAGCTTGTGACGTTCCCCAGACTCCCGAGCACACTATGACCCTCTGCTCCCAAGCAGTGTAGCAACAGAGCCGTCTTCCTAGCCTGGCTCACGTCGTCGAGCCCTGAGGCGATGATGTAATTTTCAAAACTATGGAGCCAGCGAGTCCATGGTACCGGAGGCTCGCCAGGTAATGCCAGGAAGGGGGCAGGTGGTGGGAGAGAGATATCAGCCATCCTCGTCGCTAATATTGTATTTAGAAATCACGTCAGGACACAGCGCTGTCGCTCGACACAACCTCTCCGTGGCATTCTTTATTTAGACTCACAGCATCAAAGGCAGACCCGATCAAACAACCCAGAGCCCGCAGGCATCACCAATCGATCCCAGCACAATAGAACAGCACCAAATCAAATGCAGCACTGTCGATGTGTGCAGACATAACAACTGTCTCTGCCAATACGAGCGTTGAAGTCACCCATAAGGATGAGCTTGTCAGCTGCTGCAACCGTGGAAATAGTTTTTGATAGGGTGTTGTAAAAAGCTATTTTCGCCTCATCGTCAACATCAAGAGTTGGAGCATAAGCGCTGATGGCAGTCAGGAAGTACCATACTGAAGTGGTAATCTGATGGAGCTAATGCGTTCGTTAATGCAGACAGGTGTTAGATTCAGGTCACGGACAAGATCGCAAAGCCGACTCCATGAATCCGGCGGTCCGTTTCTGGTAATCCTTTCCATATGAACGTGTATCCGAGACGTTTTTCTTTGAGTTGGCCTTCATCTGCAAGTCTTGTCTCTTAGAGAGATCGATGTTGAAACGAGAGAGTTGTTGTGCAATAAGGGCAGTTCGTTGTTCTGGTCTATCAGAGTCACTCTGATCAAGAAGAGTCCTAATGTTCGAGGTTCCAAAAGTCAGTACTGTAAAAATTTCTTATTTCGGATTTCCCGCTGGACACGGTATTCTAGTCAGGAGGCATGTGAAACAGCTGTTTTTAGCCTACATTTTCTAGGGCCTTCCCCTGATTGGGGGTTAGCAGCGCTGTCCCTAAAAAGGGCTGCTCTGTCGCAAGGTTGCTGCCGAATCCACACAAAGTTTCCCTGGTTCATGGAGAGACGACCATCAGACCCTTGCCGCCAATCGTGTGCCTTTGGAGCTAAGAGCTTCCAGGATGATCATCCCCTGCTCCCGTCGCTCCGCAGGATTGCCAATGGACTTTGTGAGGGGGAGGGGGGGTGTAAAGCACGGTCCTTGAAAAACGCTAGGAGCCATTCGCTAAAGCCTTGATTAAAGTGGTGATCAGGTCGTGACGCTGGTCCACACTGCTTGGCCTGGGAGGATCTAGTTCCATGGCAAAACAAGAGTGAAGACGATGAGATCCGCCACAGGTTGCACCCAAGTGATGGTTGGATTGGGAATCCGGACTGCCCACTTGTTAGGCACTCACGAGCCAGGGATGTGTGGGATTTTTATAACCTCCAGTCTGCGGTCCCATTAGGCTTTAGCCAGCTAAGTGCTGCCCAGGTTACGCCAACTCCACAAGTGAAGTCCGGTCAATACCGCGAGGAGGGGCCTATCCGGGGTTTGTCACGCATGCAGGAATCGGTAGCCTGTACCTGTCAGCCTACACCACAAGACACTTCAGCAACCCTTATATAGTATATATGTATATGTGTGTGTGTGTATATATATATATATATATATATATATATATATATATATATGTGTGTGTGTGTGTGTGTGTGTGTGTGTGTGTGTGTGCGTGTGTGTGTGTTTGTTGAATCACATTAGCAGCTGATGAGTGCGCGATGCACGAAACAAGCTTGTACTGCTATTTATTTGTTTGTACTGCTATTTATTTGTTTGCCCCCCCGCAAACTCCGCGCACGATTCCGCTTCTCATTAGTTGAGCACTCTTATCAACACCACTGATGGTTTCCGAAAAAAAACGCTCTCTCTCTCTCTCTCTCTCTCTCTCTCTCTCTCTCTCTCTCTCTCTCTCTCTCTCTCTCTCTCTCTCTCTCTCTCTCTCTCTCTCTCTCTCTCTTTCTCTCTCTCTCTCTATATATATATATATATATATATATATATATATATATGTATATATATAAGATAGATAGATGTAGGGGAAAAAAACTTGAATACATAGCAGAATAAGCTTGTTTTGTGCGTCACGCACTCATCAGCTGCCAAGGTGGTTAAACAACAAAGAAAAAAAACACACAGCCAATACATACTATGTTGCCCCGCGTCACGCCCCTAGTTACGGTGCACAGCAACCAATGGGGAGGATAGAAAACATTTGAATTTTTTTGAAAAATAACATAAGAAACATTACAACCGATGGGGTAGGGGTTGGGGCTTGTTTTGAAAAAGCAAGGACTTAACGGGCCAGGGCACTGTTGAAAAAGCATACATTTAAAATATAACAAGATAACTTCCGGTGGGGTACTTTATGTATATCATATCGTAGAATGGTGCTGGAGCACAGTTGTAAGAGCAGACAGTTAAAATATAAAAATGTAACATCTAATAACTATCACATGTGTATCATCTAATGGAGGGGGGTGGAGGGAATAATAAAAACATCGGTTTACTTGCAATTGCAAAGCAGATATTTTTTTCTGTGTCTACAGCTGGTGGCGAATTAATTCTACTGTTCAAGGTGGACATATCAGAATAATAAAATACTTCTCTGCCAAGCATAGGTTACATCTTTTGCTGTTAATTGAATATGCATTGTTCTTCGTGAGGATTTTCCATGAAATAGAGTAATTAATATTCTTGTCCACCAATGACCAAATGTGGTGGCTTAGGGCTGTTGCATTTCTTGCATGCTCATTCCTGTATGGGCATTAAACCTACTTTTAAAAGGGTCCCCTGTTAGTCCAATGTAGTGTCCACTTTGCAGTTGTCTGCTCTTGTCACTGATGCCTGGTAGATGACTCCTTCTGTCTGGCATTTTCCTTCAAGAAGGCATGATGACTTAGCATGGCAGTTGCAGATGGTGGTGCTTGGCTGCATTGAGGGGGTCTGTGCCTTGGTCATGATGCTTGTGTTGTGGGATGAAATAACCTGCTGAACATTTGGCATGCAGCTGTAGCTCATTTTGACTGTGTTTCTGTTGAATAATTCTCTTAATTTATGGTTGTAAAGCACTCCAAAAGATTGAAAAATAGTTTTCCAATATTAGAGGCCACGGTGGTGGATGAAGGGGGGATTGTACCAGGTGATGTATCACCTTCTGCTGCTGGTGAGGATGCAAGGAATAGAGGTGATGGTTTAAAAACTTGGGGTCAACTGTACAAAGTAATGGGAAGTGCAGGAGAGAGGTGAAGAAGAGAGTGCAAGCAGGGTGGAGTGGGTGGAGAAGAGTGTCAGGAGTGATTTGCGACAGAAGGGTACCAGCAAGAGTTAAAGGGAAGGTTTACAAGATGGTTGTGAGACCAGCTACTATGTTATATGGTCTGGAGACAGTGGCACTGATGAAAAGACAGGAGGTGGAGCTGGAGATGGCAGAGTTGAAGATGCTAAGATTTTTGCTGGGAGTGGCGAAGAAGGACAGGATTAGGAACGAGTATATTAGAGGGACAGCTCAGGTTGGACGGTTTGGAGACAAAGCAAGAGAGGCAAGATTGAAATGGTTTGGACATATGTGGAGGAGAGATGTTGGGTATATTGGGAGAAGGATGCTGAAGATGGAGCTGCCGGGCAACAGGTAAAGAGGAAGGCCAAAGAGGAGGTTTATGGATGTGTTGAAGGAGGACATGCAGGTGGCTGGTGTGAGAGAATAAGATGCAGAGGACAGGAAGAAGTGGAAACGGATGATCGGCTGTGGCGACCACGGACGGGAACAGCCGAAAGTTGTAGTAGTAGTAGGCTAGCCCTATTTCAGCTAATAAATGTATAGCCATTCGCTGGAGAAGTGCGGCTTCCTAATATATCGTTGTAGCTTAATGAGCTCTCATCATACTTATCTTCAGAAAAGATTATTTTTAATCTTAAAAAATATATTACTTTTTGTTAATTACCGGGGAGGCTTTGTAACCTTTTTACAAACTAGAACTTCTCTTAATTAAGACATCCATGGTCAGACTTGAAGCTACACTGCAGTGTTGTGCGGGGGTCTTGGGTGCTCCCTGGGGCTGCTGGCTGTGGGCTGTGCTTGGGATGGCTCGGGTTGTTGGGGGCAGGGGACGCGGCTGTTCTCTGGGGCCAGGTTTTTTTTGGGGGGGGGGCATCTGTGGGGATGGGACTGGGTTTGTCCCTGTGGGTGTCTATGAGGTTGGGCTTTGGAAGGGTGGTCGCGCTCTCTGCCTCTTTCGGTCCGGGTGGTCCTAAGCGTTTGCTGGCCCTGTTAGTATGTCTAACTCTTGTATTTACACATTTTCGTTTTGTTTTGTTTTTGTTTTTGTTTTCGTTTTGTTTTTTGTTTTAATGGACATTTTGGAGGGGGGAGGGAGGAATTGATGTTTGATGCTGTTTGTATTGCTTGTATTGCATAATTTTTTTTTGTATTGTGTCCTTTTTGGTGGGGGGAAAAAAAGTAAAATGTCAACATTGTTAAAAAAAAAAGAAGTCAGCCCTCCACTGATTGAGCAAAGCCCAGTAAACGGAAGGTACTGCTCAAAGGTACTGCATATTGCCTGTTGGATGCCAGCAAAGGGACGTGTAATCAATGCTGAATTAACACCACTGGTAATCAAGGCCACATCTCAGACAGCACAGATCAGCGGCGGAGCAAGTCAGGTCTAATCTGAGGGAGATGACTTTGATAACCTGCTAAGATAAATCATGTCAGTGTTTTAGTTTAAGAGACTGGCTTGGCTTTACTGACTGTATTATGCAAATCCCTGCTTGTCGCAGTCTGGAGACGATAAGGTGTTTTTCAAGTACACCTTCAATCCACTGTCAGACGTAAGGAGATGCTGAGCCGACTGATTCACAGGCCCAGGACATGAATCGATGTTTTTGGGTATTTTGGTTTTTTTTTGGATTTTCCCCTTTTTTCTCCCCGATTGTATCTGGCCAATTACCATTACCCCACTCTTCTGAGGCATCCTGGTCACTGCTCCACCCCCTCTGCTGATCCAGAGAGGGCTGCAGACTACCACGTCTTCTCCGGTACATGTGGAGTCACCAGCCGCTTCTTTTCACCTGACAGTGAGGAGTTTCACCAGGGGGACGTAGCGCGTGTTAGGATCACGCTATTCCCCCCAGTTCCCCCCACCCAACAGTCACCCCGACCAGTCAGAGGAGGCGCTAGTGCAGCAACCAGGACACATACCCACATCCGGCTTCCCACCTGCAGACACGGCCAATTGTGTCTGTAGGGACACCCGACCAAGCCAGAGGTAACACGGGGATTTGATCCCTGTGTTGGTAGTCAAAGGAATAGACCACCACGCTACTCGAATGCCCGAGATAAGGTTCTTTTTAATTCGATTCAGGGTTGTGTGGGGCTTGAATGTATCCCAGCATGCATTAGGTGGAAGACAGGGAAACATCCTGGAGGGGTCACCAGTCCACCACAGGGCGCATACACACAGCCACTCACACACCATTCACAAACGTGGGCAACTTAGAGATTCCAGTTCACCTAACATGCATGTATATGGACTGCAGGAGGAAAGCCGAAGACCCCCACGAAAACACGGGGGCAACATGGAAAGTCGATACAGAAGGGCTGGAATTAAGCCCAGCAGCCCCTCCCTATGAAGTGACAGTGCTAACCACCATGCTACCTCATGCACAGATGCATAACATGAGAATGGGAGATCTGAATTAAGCACATCCATCCATCCATTATCCGAACTGCTTATCCTGCTCTCAGGGTCGCGGGGATGCTGGAGCCTATTCCAGCAGTCATTGAGCGGCAGGCGGGGACACACCCTGGACAGGCCGCCAGGCCATCACAGGGCCCACACACACACACATACCCATTCATACCTACGGGCAATTTAGTACGGCCAATTCACCGAATTTACATGTCTTTGGACTGTGGGAGGAAACCGGGGCCCCCGGAGGAAACCCACGCAGACACGGGGAGAACATGCAAACTCCACACAGAGGACGACCCACCAAGGTTGGACTACCCCGGGGCTCGAACCCAGGATCTTCTTTCTGTGAGGCGACCGCGCTAACCACTGCACCACCGTGCTGAAATAAACACATGTCCATGGAAATTTACTTCAAGTCGTGAAAGGATTAGCAACAGCCTGCAGTCGATGGCAGGTGGTGAGACTGAAAGAGGGGGAGAACAGTAAGAGATGTGCTTGCAATGGAAGGATAAAAAGAAAAACGAGTATAAATAAACAAGAAATCTTCTGTCATTCCATGCAGCGTTCTTTAAGCAGTTAATGTTTTAGGGAAAAGAAAACTCAGCCACTGGTCCAGCTGAGAGGAAGTCATGATTTCTCACTCTCAGGCGCTCTAGCTGACCTGCATGGCAACTTAACACAAACCCTGCAAACATTCATGCTCTTTTAGAGTGACCTTCTATTTAATTGGTGACTGCTCCACTTTCCTAGGAACTGGGAACTCCTGCTTGGATGTCCGATTTCACGAATTAGATCAACAGATTAATGTAGATTAACTTTGCCAGGATGAGGGCATGTTAACGTGCCATTATTTCGCTGCTGGCTTCATGGCTGTGCTACTTTGCCATGAACAGAGGTGTGTGTGTGTGTGTGTGTGTGTGTGTGTGTGTGTGTGTGTGTGTGTGTGTGTGTATGCGTGTCTTCTCCGGGATCGCCACCTTGTCGTGGTGGAGAAGTTTGCTTGTACTAATGTGTGTACCAAGAGCTATGCCGTCCGGAGCTTGGTTCCTGGTAGGGTCACCCAAAGCGGATCGGTCAAGGGGGACGTTCCAGCCAAAGCACGACCCAACAAAGACCTTAGCGGTGGAACTGGTGGAAGATGTCTCCAGGTCAAAACGGCAGTGAAGGTGGATGAAGGCTGCAACAGGGGGTGGCCCCTAGTCGTCCTGATTCTCCAATGCCATTGGACCCTGGCCACCCCCTGCCAAGGACCATGGTGGCTGCAGGTGCATCAGCCACTCAACATAAAAAGCTGTCACACACAGGTGTCCTCCCACAAGGATACCCACGAAGGAGGACAATCATACTCAACTCTGAGTGACCACTGCTGATGAGTGACCACCGTGTGTGCGTCTGTGTGTGCGTTCCTGACTTATCCTAGTTTTGGGGACTCATTTCAGAATGAAGACCAGTTAATTGGGGACGGCTTGTCCAATTGGGGACAAAAGTCATGTCCCAAATTGGGAAAAAGTTGATTTTTGGATCAGTAGTTAAGGTCAGTGCTAGGTTTGGGTTAGGTTAAGGTTTAGGCATGTAGTTCTGAATGTGTGTGTGTGTGTGTGTGTGTGTGTGTGTGTGTGTGTGTGTGTGTGTGTGTGTGTGTGTGTGTGTGTGTGTGTGTGTGTGAGGTGGAGGGGGGAGGAGGGTGCTGATTATCAGAAAACAATAATTATATATCATCTTAATTAAAGTTAAGGGTAAACCAGATTGCACAATAGCGCTTGTTCAAAACTATATTTTGATTCTGTCCAAAGGTCACAGAGGAGTACTGTTGAGTGCTCTAGAGAAAAAGAAGGATGACTTTTAAGGACATGCCTAGGTCAAGTAAGCCTCTCCGGAAGGCTGTGTGCATGTATAGAAACTCTGCAGGGCATTGGAGAGTGCCCTCATTATTTGGGGCCCGGGTGTGAAAGGAGTGTATGGTGAGAGCAACGTGTGTCGACCCTGCAGCTCTCCACCAGGGCTCGCTATGTGTTTTGGGATTACTGTGAAGGTTCATGGGAGATGGAGCCATGGGTTGCCTCCACACTCTGTACACATCCAGTCACTTCTATTGCTCATGCTACAGACTGTCTCCCACTACAGTACTACTGTATTCTGAATGTACTGTTAAAGCCTGAATTCTTCTGTCATGGTCAGGATGGGATGAATTAAAGGTTGAAATATGGCCTTGAAAGCTGACCTTGGTTTATAAGTAATTTTGTGACGACCATGAATGAGTAGACTGGCTAGCCGGTCAGACCCTTTTGACTTGTTAACGTGGTCGCCCGTGGTGCGGGAGACCCGGGTTCGCGTCCCGGCTGCGGCAGCTCCCGGCTGTCCCCTGAATTCGCCACATAGGTGTCAGAAGCGGGATGGTGAGACCGTGAGGCCATCGGAAGCGCGTGCACCCTGAGGCATGAGCGAGCTGACGCGCTTCCCGAAGGGGGGGTCAGACCCTTTAGTTGACTGGTTAGCGCAGTTGCCTGTGGTGCGGGAGACCCAGGTTCGCTTCCCGGCTGCCCGCTGAATTATAATATGTTAGTTTTGTAGTATGTATATCAGTTCTCATAAAGTTCTGACTTTGGAAAGCCATCTTTTTTAGAACATTTTTATTCCACTTGCTCTGAAACCACATGCATATGCTAATATTGGCAACTGAAGATAATTTTATTTGGATCCTTGGGGAATTGTTTTCCACCAAAAATAAAAAGCAAACCAAAAAAAGAATTTTCCATGATGAATCATTAAATAAGTACAAATCCCCTTACCCCTAGACACACAAGCACACACTTAATTTAAAACTAAGTCTACCATCAGCTGTGGCATCAATATTTAATACTTTGGGTCAATTTATCACGAAAAAAAAAATGTCCAGGGGCGTTTCCAGGATTTGAGGACATTCGGGGCGTAGCCCGGACTTCTTTAGGGGGGTCCGCGGGGGGGTCCTCCCCCAGAATTTTTTTTTTTTATAAACAAGCTCTATTTTGAAGCTTTTTTATGCACTCTGTCACCTTATTTACATTCAAAGTACATGTCTTAATCACTGAAAAACTGAAATGTGTACCTCAAAAACTATTGTTTACTCCTACTCTGATAGGAATTTTCATGTACCTTGTGATACACATTACAATGAAGTCACCACAAAAGAATTATATTTTATATATTTTTCAGGAAGTCAAAATAATGCAATTTCAATATATATATATATATATATATATATATATATAACTTTTTTTGCATAAATTGTCAAAATGGTGTATGGCATCATAAAATATGATAAAATTAAAACATTTGTTATTTCAGTGTAACTTTAAAAGGTACACCATGACATTGATCTGTCTATACTGACATTTGCAATTGACAAAATTCATTCCAATGTACAGGCATGGGTAGCATTAGCATTTTAGCTAATCAATTGCTTCACTCTTTGACTCTCTCTGACACACACACACACACACACACACACACACACACACACACACACACACACACACACACACACACACACACACACACACACATACACACACACGGAGTTAGTATAGACCTGTTATGTTACGAAGACTATCGGACATTCATACGTTACGTTTTTTGTCGGACTAGGCTTAAATTTAAAAGTATATTTGAGGCTACACTCAAAACGTTCGGAGCTTAAGCCCCGACAAAATGACCTGGCGACGCCGATGGTTGCAGCCAGTTTTAAGATTTGTAAGACTAAGCAAGGAGCATGTGGGAGCCTTTACGCAATTTATTTGTAGCTCTTTGCTCTGGATGACCTTACATTCCTACAGGCAAAGGGACATTTTCCATCACACAAACATGTCTCTGATCACAGTAAGGCCTCTATCTGCACGGTAACACTGCTGTAAATCCTCCTTACAAATCAGTCACAAATGGATGTTTTGGTGAACAAAGACCTGAAACACAATGCAGTTCTTGCTGGTTAAATTGGCCTTCATTAATATGCTAATCTGATTCTTAAAAATTAGACATCAAAACAGGAGATCTCTAGCCTGGGAACCAGATGAATCTGCGAGCTCATATTTTACATTTGCTCTGGCATATGATTAATTTATTATAATTAGCATTAGCATATAATTGGCATTTGTGAATTCGTCTGGTTCCCAGGCTAAGAGTTCTCTGTAGAGGCCAACAGTTGTGACAGAAACTAAACTTATCATTTTGAGAATATTTGCTCCCAACTGACAAAACAACTAACAATAATTACCTTCCAACAAATGTGTGTTTAAGACTGGTTCACTGAACAGGATATTCAGTGCTAAAACTGCAAAGCAGTGAAAGAATGGAGGCCTTTTTCTACACTTTTTTTAGAACTCGGGGCTCATTATCATTTGACTCTTTCAACCAATCCTTGGATGAACTCAGAAGGGATGGAGTTGTGTTCCATCCATCAAAAAATTATCTGTTTCTCAAACAGGGCCAGAGAAAGAGGGAGAAAAGGGAGGGGATAGGAGGTTTTAGGTCATCTATTCTGGAGGACGAAGGCTAAATTAGGGTATGATGGGCGTGTGGTTAACCTACTTCATTTCGTCTCCCCATTTTCGAGATGTTCTGAATTAATATTCAATGCCTGTTGTCCTCCAACGACTGAACACTTCTGTCTTCAATTATCCTCTATGTTCATCAGATAAAAAGTATAGTGATAAGAGATAAGATGGTTACAGTATTTCAATCTCACATTTGATTTGATTTGATTTAGAGTCCCCTTTTCTCAAGTGAAGATGTAGGGGCAAAAGAAACGGGTGTTATCTTAAACTCGTGAGCACAGAATGAGTCATCAGCGTTCATTAATAATATGAATACTGTGTGTCTTAATGAAAAGTTGGGCCCTCATGAGCCACCAGAATAGCAGCAAATCACCTTGGCATAGATTCCACAGCTATGGCGGGCGACCACGTGGCCAGCGATGAGCTGCAGTGCATACAGGTTTCCGTTTACACACCAGTTCATTTCTTTAAACAGTTCCCTCCCTCTCCGGGCCAAGGTGTGTTCATTTGTAAAAATCTACTGCCGTCATCGATGATGATACTGCATGGCTGCCTGCTATTATACTATGAACAAACACCACCATTGTTTAAGGGGACTTTTTTGGTGGTTGTGATGATGGTGACATGACAACCAATGAAAGTCCCATGAAACGGCAGTTATAGCTCCGCAATCACCCACAATTTGACGTGCATACGGATAAATTTAAGACTCGGGTGGGATTTAATGACAGGAGGGAGATAGATTTGACTAACAGCTAGAAATAGCAGAATAACAGAAGACTGTGGATATACTATTGGCTGGTTTCAGTTTGGTGGAATAATATGGGGTGCCGTTTGTAAACTTGAATAGGGACGTTTTCGCAGGCCTTTTTTGCGCAGATTTAGAAATCTGATAATATAAATAAATCCTTTCTTTGGAAAGATTTAATTTATAAATGTAACCCTTGAAAGAAGACGTTTAAATATTTGTATTAAATATAAAATCTGCCTGACAAAATAAATATTTAGCAAAGATTAAATATTTAAATTATATCTTAATCTACTACTACTACTTTTGGCTGCTCCCGTTAGGGGTCGCCACAGCGGATCATCCGTTTCCATTTCTTCCTGTCTTCTGCGTCTTCCTCTGTCACACCAGCCACCTGCATGTCTTCCCTCACCACATCCATAAACCTCTTTGGCCTTCCTCTTTTCCTCTCCCCTGGCAGCTCCATATTCAGCATCCTTCTCCCAATATACTCAGCATCTCTCCTCCACACATGTCCAAGCCATCTCAATCTTGCCTCTCTTGCTTTGTCTCCAAACCGTCCAACCTGAGCTGTCCCTCTAATATCATCGTTCCTAATCCTGTCCTTCTTCGTTACTCCCAGTGAAAATCTTAACATCTTCAACTCTGCCACCTCCAGCTCCGCCTCCTGTCTTTTCGTCAGTGCCACTGTCTCCAAACCATATAACATAGCTGGTCTCCCAACCATCTTGTAAACTTTCCCTTTAACTCTTGCTGGTACCCTTCTGTCGCAAATCACTCCTGACACACTTCTCCACCCACTCCAACCTGCCTGCACTCTCTTTTTCACCTCTCTACTGCACTCCCCGTTACTTTGGACGTTTGACCCAAAGTATTTAAACTCAAATGCCTTTGTCATCTCCACTCCTTGCATCCTGACCATTCCACTGTCCTCTCTCTCATTCACGCATAGGTATTCCGTCTTGCTCCTACTGACTTTCATTCCTCTTCTCTCCAGTGCATACCTCCACCTCTCCAGGCTCTCCTCAACCTGCACCCTACTCTCGCTACAGATCACAATATCATCCCCGGACATCATCATCCATGGAGACTCCTGCCTGATCCCGTCCGTCAACCTGTCCATCACCATTGCAAACAAGAAAGGGCTCAGAGCTGATCCTTGATGTAATCCCACCTCCACCTTGAACCCATCTGTCATTCCAACCGCACACCTCACCATTGTCACACTTCCCTCATACGTATCCTGCACCACTCCTACATACTTCTCTGCAACTCCTGACTTCCTCATACAATACCACACCTCCTCTCTCAGCACTCTGTCATAAGCTTTCTCTAAATCTACAAAGACACAATGCAACTCTTTCTGGCCTTCTCTATACTTCTCAATCAACATTCTCAAAGCAAACATCGTATCTGTGGTGCTCTTTCGAATTAATTACATTTAAATATTTCTATTAAATCTTAAACCTAAACGATAAAATAAATATTTAGTTCAGAAACTAATATTTAAATTAAATCTAAAATCTGGGACTGTAGAATAAATATTTAAGTTAAATCTAAACGTTAATTTTACAGTTTGCCACATTTAGCGATTTGCTACGGGACTCTCCATTCAAAGTAAATACATCTAAAAAATACATATCCAAGATTTAGATTTAAGTTAAATATTTATTTCGGGAACCAAAGATTTATTATATAAGTTAAATATCTAACAGCAAGCTAAATATTTGTTTCATTGATACAGATATAATATTTAATTGAAATGTGTAATTTGCCAGCAAATATTTATTTAGCACAACAGGTTTAAGATATGAGCTAAATATATATTTTCTGTTCAAATATTTAATTATGTGTCTTATATTTACCTATAAGTTATATATTTAGTTAGATGCTATATATTTATTTATGATCACCGATTTAATATTTAAACCAAATATTTAAAATTAGCGTTTTTTTCTTTGATTTCTAAATTAAATTAGTAAATGAGCTATTTATTTATTTTAAGATATATTTAGTACAGAGAAATCCTTGATGAAAACCTGCTCCAGAGCGCTCAGGACCTCAGACTGGGACGAAGGTTTACCTTTCAACACGACAACGACCCTAAGCACACAGCCAACACAACGAAGGAGTGGCTTCGGGACAAGTCTGTGAATGTCCTTGAGTGGCCCAGCCAGAGCCCAGACTTGAACCCCATTGAACATCTCTGGAAAGACCTAAAATAGCTGTGCAGCGATGCTCCCCGTCTAACCTTACAGAGCTCGAGAGGATCTGTAGAGAAGAATTGGAGAAATACCCCAAATATAGGTGTGCCAAGCTTGTAGCTTCATCCCCAAGAAGACTTGAGGCTGTAATCGCTGCCAAGGGTGCCTCAACCAAGTACTGAGTAAAGGGTGTGAATACTTATGTACATATAACATTTCAATTTTTATTTTTAATAAATTTGCAAAAATTTCTACATCACCCTTTTCACTTTGTCGTTATGGGATATTGTATGTAGATTGATGAGGGAAAAATGAATTTATTTCATTTTGGAATAAGGCTGTAACATAACAAAATGTATAGGAAAGTGAAGGGGTGTGAATAATTTCCGGATGCACTGTATCTCTTAATTCATTTATACAGGTGTGTGCAATGGGGTGTACTTTGGAGTCATCATGCACAAATGTTAGCTTTGGGCTGGGAGAGAATCCCATGGCTGGAATAGTACTGCTGCCAGTCACAAAGGCCAGGATGTTGCCAGGGGTGAGGGTGTGGATGAAATCCCTCTTGGGGGTGAGCTCCTCGTTGGTGTCTCTCGAGAAGCTCTTTGTCTACAAAAAATACGATGATTATGAAATAACAGGGGGAAAAAAAGAAGAAACAGTGTAGTCTGGCTGCATTAAATTTTTTCACTAGGAAAAGAAACTGCAGAAATGTTAAATTTTACAGATCAATACTTACTGTCAATGCTATGGAGGAAGTCCCTAAACCGAACAACCATTATCTCCTCCCTTGGTCTGCAGTTACTCCCCATCACAGAATAGTTCGGTTTGAGAAGGCTGGCCACACTGTCAGCACTTACCTTTGTGCGACTGTAATTGAGGAGTGCTCGCATTCCTGCCTGATGTCTCAGAAGCTGAGTCATCTAGATAACAAATATAATATTAAGACTTATAATAAATGTAAGTGTCACAACAATCTGAATGCAAACAATGTTGTAATGCAATCTTTAAGTAAGTCTACAACAGATAAGAACAAATGTAGTATTTGAATGCAAAACTTCTGGGGAACCAAAAGATTTGTTTTGTTTCCTGTGGTAGTATTACTGACATGGCCAGATGTGTAGTTGTAAATGGTGCGCTGTACAAATGCATGGGTTTATGCCTCGACCTAGTTTGGTAATTTGATCATTAAAAAAAAGGAAAAAGTCACCTGTGCTAAAATAGGTAATGTCTGGAAATGTCATTCACAAATGACTCCTCAAAGTCCTTTTTATTCCATTTTTTACAATTTTGCTGTCAAATGCCATCAGAATTCATTTTGCATTTAATTCTCCCTTTAATGTCTCTGCCTTCACCCCCAGAAAGTAAACCATTCTTTTCCATTTAAACTCTTCACTGCTGCCTTTAAATATGTGCTTTGTAATTGTTCATCATTAAAAGAAAATTGGTAGTATCGAGCGAAAAAGGGTCTCCAAAATTGTACACCAATGTGTACTATGCCTTCTTATGTGCATCATGTCCTACCAGCCTGTCTTAAGGGCTGCTCACACCAGAAGTGACGTGGTGGCAACAGGCAATGGAAGTCATTAAATTTTCAATGGAAAATAGGGTGCAAACTATCCTGGCATAACTACTATGTGCCTTCTCTTCCACTGATAAAGAATGACTCCTGTCGCCTACTGGCCACCACATTAGCGGAGCAGATATATAAAAAATTTTACTCAAAGCATGAACATCTGGATAAAAACATGAAAATGGGTACATGGGACTTTTAGAGTATGCTGATTTCAAAAATAGCGGGAACCATGATGTCACTCCAATGGTTCCCGCCGAAAATTAAAAATTCAAGATGGCCACCATAAAACACGTTTTTGCCAATAAATCAGTCATAAATACTGCGATTGGGTAAGAGAACATGACTGCTGGGTAAGAGAGCTGGGTAAGAGAACATGACTGCTCTCTTACCCAGCTGGAAGATGAGCTGGAGTCCTCGAAGAAACATTTGAATGACCTCCACCAGCGAATGACCTCTAAGGAGCTGGAGCTTGAAAGATGCCTGGATGAGATGGAAAACACCAAGGTTGATTTAGAGAGCTGTAAGGGTGAGTTGGTTAGTTGTAGAATTGGACTTAGAGAAAGGGTAAATTCAGTTGGAAAGCTGCAAGAGTGAACTTATGACCTCTAGACAGAAGGAGCGAATGTCATCTAATGAGATCATGCAACTCATGGGCACAGTAGAAGACCTGCAGAAACGTTGTTACCAGGGTAGCATGTCTGAGATGGACACACTCTAAAGGATAGAGAGGGAATCTATCCAGAAGCTTGAGGTTCTTAGGGAAGTGTTAGATGAGATGTGTGGTCAGCAAATTGTGCAGATGAAGCAGGAGCTTAATTTTCAACATACGGCACAAGTAGAATGGTTGATGGAGCCAACATTGTGCTGAACTTGAGGCTGAGCAGTCAGCAGACATGGCTGTTACTCACAGTCCAAAGCAGGTCATACCAGACAGACTTAATCCAAGGTCACAATGTCACACCACATGTTCTGGAAGGCAGATCAACCTACCTGCTAGGCACAAGGACTGGATATGCAAACACGTATAGAGGCTGAAAAAAAGTATATTTGAGAAAGCACTAGAGAAAGCACACAAAATCTAAGTATAGGCATTTTATCATGGTAATTTCTGTTTATAGTGCTTATCGATAGTCAAAAAGATATTTCATGGCAGCCATTTTTATTTTTTGTTTTTTTGGCATGAAGATGTACCTTAACTGATTCAACATGTGTTTTATTGCATTTGTTAACCCAAAAAACCTAGGTATAGTCTTTTTAATTGTATCAATCACAGTATTTATGGCTGATTTATTGGCAAAAACGTGTTTTATGGTGGCCATTTTGAATTTTTGATTTTGGGCGGGAACCGTTGGATTGATGTCATGGTTCCCGCTTTTTTTGAAATAAGCATACTCTAAAACACCCATGTACCTATTTTCATGCTTTTATCCAGATGTGCAAATCCTCAGTCACTTATCTGCCCCGCTACATTGCTTCTGGTGTGACCAGCCCTTTAGCCTCCATTTAGTTGATTTGGCGTTGTTCACCCCTGCTCTTGCTACGCTCAGTCAGTATCAAACAGATGGTCCCTAGTAGAGCTGATCAAGACACTCCACTAAAAATGTTTAAAAATTACAAAATACTTTTTTAGGACTTTAAAATCATGAAGAAATTAAAAAATAGAAAAGGTATATTCTTCAACTTAATTCATACCAGTCCACATTTTTACCTGATAGTGTGATAAGCCATCAATAATCCAAACTACATTTTCTCCGAATGATGACCCAATGAAGTATGGCACATCTCACAAAATGCAACTTGTTAGCAAGGGTAACTGGACTTGGCAACCCCTCAACAAAGAAACGCCAGTCACACAGTTCCACTGCCTCTTGAAGTTCAGCCTCACTAGAAGCTTTTTGAATATGATAATAGAACAGAAAAGAATAGTCATACTGATTTTGAAAATGGGATAGCACAGCTCAAAATAGAAATCCTGCAAATCAGACCTGGATCCATCATCTATCATTATGTTACCATCAAAGAAAAATATAGAGTAAAGACTTGACACTTTTAAAGACTTTTTTATTACCTTCTCCAGAGACTCCCTGCCATCCCTCTCAGGTATGTTCTCGCATGAAACCCGTGTTTGCATTACATCCCCAGTTATGATGTAATTGACAATGCAGGGCGCCAAAAAAACATGGTGTTTGACCCCCTTGAACTAGAATTGTTGACATCATCTGTCCGATGACTCTGAATGTTCCACTTGTAACCAGGGAAACGTTCATCCTTGGAATGAATCCGTTTACTGTTTCTATAGACAAATACAGAACAATATATAAATCAGGTCACTCATCCAAGCATCAAGTTCATACAAGTGGGTTCTGTGGAAGTGCACAAACCTTGGAATGCTCCACTTTCTTGGAATATAGCCTTGTCCAGCAGCCTGAAAAACTCTCTCTGAGGACCACCATCATCAACCGCATCCTCCTCTTGCTCATCACAGGCAAATGTTACATCTATTGTGCCATGTTTATTGGAAAAGTTTTGCCTTTTAAACTACTCTAGGGCAGTTTTCCACACAGCCTTCCAATTTATGAAAACCCTTCTTGCTGGTGGTACCACCACTGATTCACTGTGGGCAGTCAATATACCCCTAATTTCCTCTGGAGACAGGTGATCTTCGGACCTTAAAAACATCACTATTAAGCACATTCGGATAAACACAGCATGTGGCATTTTGAGTTTCCCAATACTGCTTTCACAGTTACACTGTGTAAAATTCAGTATTTGGTCAGATCAAATACTGTGGTGACCAACATCTATATAACTAGAGACATTCACCTAAGAGGACGGTGTACCTTTAAGGGAAGAGGCGAGGGGTCAGATAATGCACTTCCGCTTCCGGTTCACAGTTCAGTGTCGTTGTCGAATGTATGACATGCAAAGTTGGAGCTAGTAAACTACCTCGACTACGTCTACTCTCACTTCTCCTGTCTCGTTGTTTTCTAACTCCACATTGGTGACCCCGACGTGATCGAACTACTAATAGGAGTATGTCTGACAACGACGACGCCGGTGCTAACAACATGGCTATTGCTAACGCTAGCATTTACACCGCCACTGTGAAGCTATCCGACTTTTGGCAGCATAATCCACGGCCGTGGTTTCAACATGTGGAAGCCCAGTTCCAGCTGAGAGGGATAACGCAGGATGCAACGCAGTACTTCCACGTAGTGGCGGCGTTAGACGCATCGACAACGGCGCGAGCAATGACACTGTTGGAAGCTCCGCCAGCTGCTGGCAAGTACGATGCTATAAAGACATTCCTCCTGAAGCTATTTGAACTGTCGGAGCTGGAGAAGGCAGACCGTTTACTGTCCCTGAATGACCTCGGCGACGGCAAACCATCTGAGTTAATGGAAAAAAATGCTGTCTGTGCTGGGATCGGCTGATCCGGCCTTTCTTTTCACACACATTTTTCTGAGGCAGCTCCCCGCACCTGTACGCACAGCACTGGCCAGTTCTCCTCTCACCGCCTCCAAGGACTACCGTTCTCTGGCTGCTGAAGCAGACAGGGTTTTCCTGGCCAACCGGCAACAGTTTGTGCATGCCCTGCTACCCCACCAGACCGCCCCACCACCACCTGTGTACGACTATATGGACACCGCGGCTGCGGTGACAGCCCGCCGCCAACCTGACGACGGGCTCTGTTATTACCATGCCAGGTTTGGGGCAAAAGCAAAACAGTGTCGCAAACCCTGCAGTTACAGGGTTCAGGGAAACGCCAAGGCCGGCGCTCGTTAACGGCTATGGGCGCCGGCCGTGACTGCAAGCTGTTGTTCATCAGAGACTCCTTGTCGGGCCGGCGGCTGCTGGTTGACTCTGGCGCTCAACGCAGCATACTACCAGCACAAGCTGTGGACACGATGACCGACAGTCACGGCCCCCAGATGGACGCCGCCAACGGCACGTCCATTCGGACGTACGGTATCAGACATGTGGACGTGTGTTTTGGCGGCCGACGTTTCGGCTGGGACTTTGTGATGGCTGCTGTATCCACCTCGCTCCTAGGTGCGGATTTCCTCTGTGCTTTCAACCTGCTGGTGGATGTTAAAAACTGTCGCATGATTGATGCCGTCTCTTTTGCGTCATACCCCTGCACGCTTGGGGGGGCTGGAGCGCTGTGCCTCGCTAACACACTCTCCACCGGGGATCCATACCAACGCCTGCTCGCAAATTTCCCCGAGCTCACCACACCCACCTTCTCCTCGGCGGTGGCCAAGCACGGCGTGGAACATCATATCACCACAGTGGGCCCCCCAGTTTACGCCCGGGCCCGACGCCTCGACTCGGCCAAGCTCGCAATAGCCAGGGAGGAGTTTTCGACTATGGAGCGCCTCGGCATTGTCCGCCGTTCTGACAGCCCGTGGGCTTCCCCTCTTCACATGGTTACTAAGGCCGACAGGGGTTGGCGCCCGTGCGGGGACTACCGTCACCTAAACAATGCCACGACCCCCGACCGGTACCCCATACCGCACATACAAGATTTCTCTACCCACCTGGCGGGCGCTGCCATCTATTCCAAAATCAACTTAGTGCGGGGGTATCACCAAGTGCCGGTCCACCCACTGGATGTCCCAATAACGGCTGTCATCACACCCTTTGGGCTCTTTGAGTTCTTACGCCCCTTACGTCTCCGCCGCCCACGTTTCAGCGCCTTATGGATTCTGTGCTCCGCGACATGCCATTTTTGTTTGTGTACTTAGACGACATCCTCGTGGCCAGCGCGTCGGCGGAGGAACACATGACGCACCTCAGACAGCTGTTCGACAGGCTCAGCGAACACGGCCTCATCATCAACCCAGCTAAGTGTCAGTTCGGGGAGTCGTCCATCACCTTCCTCGGGCACCACATCACTCCACAGGGGGCCGTTCCCCTCCCTGCCAGGGTTGAGGCTGTCACCATGTTCCCCCGCCCCCGCACTGTACAGTCGCTGCAGGAATTCCTGGGCATGGTGAACTTTTATAACCGTTTCCTGCCCCGTGCCGCCCACATCATGCGTCCCTTGTATGAGGCCCTGCGGGGTAAGAAGTCTAAGGACGAGCTGGACTGGTCTTCGGGGATGGACGAGGCTTTTGTGGCCGCCAAGACCGCGCTGGCCAACGTTGCGCTGCTAGCTCACCCGTCGCCTGCCGCCCCCATAACCCTTACAACGGATGCCTCCGACTACGCCGTGGGGGCCGTGTGTGAAGCAGTGGGTGGGGGGGGGGGGCTGGCAGCCGTTGGCGTTCTTCAGTAAACAACTCCGTGAGAGCGAGCGCAAATACAGCACCTTTGATAGGGAACTACTGGGTCTCTTCCTCGCAACCAGACACTTTAGGTTCCTATTGGAGGGCCAACAGTTCACCGCTTTCGTGGACCACAAACCGCTGACGTTCTGTATGGCCAAAACCTCAGAACCGTGGTCTGGGCGTCAGCAGCACCATCTCGCAGCGGTTTCCGAGTTTACCACGGACATACAACACGTGTCGGGCAAGGATAACTTCGTCGCCTACTGCCTTTCACGGGCGGTTGTTAACGCCGTTCACTTGGGACTCGACTATGCCGCTATGGCAGCGGACCAAGCCAAGGACGCGACCGTTCAAGACTACCGGTCGACCCCTACAGCGCTACGGCTGGAGGACGTGACGTTCGACGCGGCCAACACCACCCTCCTCTGTGACATCTCCACCGGTCAACCGCGCCCCCTGGTGCCTACTTCCTGGCGGCGCCGAGTTTTCGACACCGTCCACGGCCTTTCCCACCCGGGAGTGAAGGCCTCGACCAAGCTGGTGAGCGTCAAGTTCGTTTGGCCTGGGCTCCGTAAGGATGTTAGAGCCTGGGCCGGCTCGTGTGTGGCGTGCCAACGCGCCAAGGTGCACCGCCATACCAAGGCCCCTTTGGCGCCGTTTGTGGTTCCAGAGAGGCGGTTTGACCACGTCAATGTTGACCTGGTGGGTCCCCTGCCCCCCTCCCGTGGTTATATGTTCCTCCTCACTATTGTGGACAGGGCCACCAGGTGGCCAGAGGCTATTCCCTTGTCCTCCACGACGGCAGCAGAGGTAGCACAGGCGTTCATCGGCTGCTGGGTGGCCCGTTTCGGCACGCCGGGTGACATCACGAGCGACCCGGGCTCCCAGTTTACCTCGGAGCTCTGGACGGCGGTCGCTGAGCACCTGGGGGTGAAGATCCACCGCACTACGGCATACAACCCGCAGAGCAACGGAGTTTGTGAGCGGTTCCATCGGGACATGAAAGCCGCTCTGCGGGCAAGCCTCACTGGCTGCGACTGGATGGACCGGCTCCCGTGGGTCATGCTCGGCCTGCGTTCGGCCCCGAAGGAAGACCTCCAGACCTCCTCCGCTGAGCTGGTGTATGGCCAGCCCCTGCGGGTTCCGGGGGAGTTTCTTCCGGATGCTACGGCTCCCTGGTCGGCCGCCTCTCACCTCAGTGCGTCCCGGAGCGCTGCCGGTGCCATCGCTCCCGTTCCGATGTCTCAACACTGCCTCCCCCGGTCCTACGTCCCCAAGGATCTGCCATTGGCGAGGTACGTCTTCATTAGGCACGACAGCCATCGGTCCCCGCTGCAGCCTCCATACAATGGGCCCTTCCGCGTCCTGGAGGCGGGGGATAAGACCTTTGTGGTGGACATGGGGGGCAGGCCGGAGCGGGTCGCTATAGACCGTCTCAAGCCCGCTCACTTGGACATTGGGGAGCCAATGCAATTGGCCCTACCCCCGCGGCGGGGACGCTCTCCTAGGTCGGCCCCGGCACCTGCCTCTGTTCCTGCTTCGGCCCCGCCTATGGCCCGGGTTTTGGCCCCATCTGTTTCCCCTCCTGTGAAGCGCAGCCGTTATGGCCGCAGGGTCCGCCCCCCAACTCGTCAGCTGTTTTCCCCGTGACTTTGCACTATGTCATTGACTGTTCTGTTGTAGAGTCTATTTTTATGTTCATGACTTGCGCTTTTGCTGTTTTGCATTGTTTTGTGTAGGTGAATTCTGGGGGGGCCTGTGTGGTGACCCACATCTATATAACTAGAGACATTCACCTAAGAGGATGGTGTACCTTTAAGGGAAGAGGCGAGGGGTCAGATAATGCACTTCCGCTTCCGGTTCACAGTTCAGTGTCGTTGTCGAATGTATGACATGCAAAGTTGGAGCTAGTAAACTACCTCGACTACGTCTACTCTCACGTCTCCTGTCTCGTTGTTTTCTAACTCCACAATACTAACTTTTGCACGCAATAAATGAATGAGCCTAAAACTCAATGACAACACCCTACTTTATTAAGACGCTTTGCCAGGCTTTACCTGCTTCCCTTATCAGTTGTTTGTAGTTTGAAATTATCGGGGCCAAACATTACACTTTCCCTCTAATGAATACTTAGTTGTGTTAGTAGTTTGTTGGGTCACTGTATAGCTTTATGATCAAGTGCTGTCTAATTAGTGTGGAGATATTTTCTAGTAACACCTCTGTACACATCCTCTGGTACCATAATTTAGAACATAATCAATACATATTGTGTCCATACCATTGGCAGACATGCATGTCTAAGCATGACACTACCCCTACCATCCATGTATTTAATTTCTTGTGAAGTGCATGGATGGAAACTAGAGTTGGAAACTCCCAAATATAAGTAAAAAGTAAACATGGTTGTGGTAAAGACCTGCCAGAGCATCTCAAAGGAAGATTCCAAGAGTTTCTTGAGGTTAGCAGTACACTCGCTTGCTACAGTTACTGTCTGTGTAGGTGTTACGGCCCCAGTGCCGTGTGTTGCAGTTACCCTCTTGTAGACAAACCTAGGGTTTGTTTTTATGGGAGGGGGTGTTGCGGCCCCAGTGCCGTGTGTTGTGTACAATTACCCTCATATACAAACCTAGGGTTTGTTCTTATGGGAGGGGGTGTTTGCCACCGGTGGCTGTGACTTTTTGAAAGTGTGAGGTTGAGTGACTATAGCGGAGGCTAATTAACATTCAGCCCGTGTGTGGTGTTTGTTTTAGCTATGGCTACTTTTGAGTCACGTGTGTCTACTCCTGGTTCTAAGCTGCCTGCTCAGTTAAAAGTCCGTCTTGCTCGCCTCCAGTTGGAAAAGGAGGGAAGGGAGAGAGCATTCCAGCTGCGCAGGGAGTTGGAATTGAAGAAATTGGAAGCAGAGACCCCTATTAAAATACGACAGTTAGAGGTGCAGTACGAGCATAGTGTCCACGCATCAGGCTGAGGTATTGGCGGACGAATTCACGCTCCCACATAAAAACATCTTTTTGCCGCATAATGTTTCCTTCCCTGCAGCGGCGACTCACAAAATGCTAACTTGTTGGTACCCCTCCAAAACCTGAAGTTGAGAAACGGTGTTTTTTCTGCCATCGGTTCGTGCCTTTCTGACTAGACCAAGCTAGTCTGACTGGCTGGTGATGAAACTCAGATATTTGGCCTCTTTGGAGTCATTATCAGAGCTATTGATGTCAATGGCTCTTGTGTGTTCCGATGTTTAGCAACGACAGTCGTTAGAGGTGTTAGTTTTGACTTCGTTAGTGCTCCATTGAGTGGTCATGAGTTGTTGGAGCCGTTAGTGACCGACTGTTCTTGGAGGCTAAGCTTTTGAGTCTCCTGGGTAGAGATGAAAGGACGGCATTGTAAGTGGGAGATAGGTGGTGTCGAAGACCTCCTCTTCTGTTGAGGGATAGTTTTTCCAGTTCCACATAGATGGAAACCCCAATGTGGAGGCTCCTGTCTTCCCCAATGTGGACGTCACAGTCCAAGAAGGGTAAACTGTTGTTCTTTACGTCTTCCCTTGTGAACTTAATGTTCTTGTCCACTGAGTTTGGTACACGCTTGCACCTCTTGTGTTTGGATTTTGACCCATGTGTCGTCCACATATCTGAACCAGTGGCTCAGAGGTGTTCCTCTGGAGTTCAGGGCCCTGTGTTCTACCTCTTCCATGTATAAGTTGGCCACAATGGGAGACACTGGTGAGCCCATTGCAAAGCCGTGTTTGTCTGTAAAACTGGCCCCTGAATTGGAAATATGTAGTGTTCAGGCAAAGGTCCAGTAGTTGGCAAATCTGGGCTGAGGTTGGTCCTATTGTGGAGGGTGTTGTCACGTAGCAAACGTTGCCTCAGTTCCCAAAGCCTCCATGGTTGGGATGCAGGTGAATAAAGAGGTTACGTCGTAGGATATACCATGGTTTCATTAGGTTCTAGTTTTACACCAACCGGGTGAGCGGTGAGAAGAGGAACAGAAGGAATAAGTCATCCCATATGTTTCTGGGGTCTCCGAGAAACTCAGGAGAATTTTTTACAAACACGGCATCCCGGTATACTTCAAACCCAGCAAAACACTCCGACAAAGACTGGTTCATCCCAAAGACCATGTACCACACACCCAGAAAAGCAATCTGGTGTATGCTGTACAATGCAAGGAGGATTGCACTGACCTATACATAGGAGAAACCAAACCACCACTACACAAACGGATGGCCCAACACAGAGGGCCAAACTCCTCAGGACAAGACTCGGCAGTCTATCTACACCTAAAGGAGAAGACACTCCTTCGAGGACAACAACGTACACATTTTGGACAGGGAAGATAGAGGGGTGAAGGAAGCCATCTATGTGAAACTGGAAAAACCATCTCTCAACAGAGGAGGTCTGCGACACCACCTATCTCCCACTTACAATGCGGTCCATTCATCTCTACCCAGGAGACTCAAAAGCTTAGCCTCCAAGAACAGTCGGTCACTAACGGCTCCAACGACTCATGACCACTACATGGAGCACTAGCGAAGTCAAAACTAATACCTCCAACTACTGTCGTTGCTAAACATCGTAACACAAAAGAGCCGTTGACATCAATAGCTCTGATAACGACTCCGAAGAGGCTAACGGAGTTTCATCACCAGCCAGTCTGACTAGCTTGGTCTAGTCAGAAAGGCACGAACTGATGAAGCCTCTTGGATGAGAGGCAAGACGTCTTCACGGATATATAACCAAGTCCAGTTGCACTTGTTGGTATTGTACGTTCAGCGCCGCCATTGGCCTGGGGGTGGTAGTACGCAGTGCGTATATGATGGATGCCCTTGCTTTCGAGATAAGCAGAGACAAGCTGAGGGCCGTTGTCAGTGGTGATGGTCTTTGGGAGGCCCCAGCGAGAGAAAAGAGAGTCCAGGAAGTCGATGATGATCTGTGAGGTCACAGTGCCGGAAGTGGTGAGTTCAGGCCATTTTGAGTGTAGATCGTAGGCGACCACCATGAAGCGTTGATGGTGGGGAACTCCATGGATCTCACCACAAATGTCCAACTGCAGGTGTTCCCAGGGCTGAGAGGGCCAGGCGAGAGGTTGCAGGGGTGGGGGAGCCTGGTGGCCAGTCTTGCCACTCACAAGGCAGGCAGAACAGTCCTTCACCAGAGCCTCAATATCTGTCTATCCCCGGCCACCACACCAGGTCTCGGCAGCGCTGTTTCAGTTTCACAATGCCCAGGTGGCCTTCATGCGCCGTATTCAAAACACGTGCACGGAGAGCAGCTGGGACCACTGAGCAAAACCCACGTGCCACGCAGGTGTCGTTCCAGCAGGAGAGGAGCTGTCTGACTCGGGCGAACGCAGCCAGCTCCTCTGGGACCTTGAGGTCAGCCGTTCTGGATGTAGGTGCGGAGCTAGGAGAGGACAGGGTCCTGTTCGGCGGCTGCCTTCAGCTCCTGCAGAGAGACGGTGGCCTGAAGGGGTGTGTGTGGCATTTGGACAATGTCCTTTTCCACACAGTCAGTGTCCGTCTGTGGAGCTGGGGTGGAGACAGAGCGAGAGAGCAGGTCGGCGACAACATTGTCTTTGCCTGGGGTGAACTGCAGGCTGAAGTTGTACTGGTGGAGGCGGTCAGACCAGCGGTGCAGCCTCAGGGGTTTATGGCCTGTCCCAGATGTGGACAGCAGCGCTGTCAGGGCCTGGTGATCTGTCCTGCTATCCCTTTCAGGATTAGTCTACACAGACGATCTATTGCAAGTATACTGTAACGTGCATGGATAAGTAGACACGTTGGTCCTTGACTAACGGGTCAGACCCTTTAGTCGACTGGTTAACGTTGTCGCTTGCGGTGCAGGAGTTACGGGTTCGCGTCCCGGCTGTGGCGACGGTATCTCGGACTGCCCCCCGAATTCGCTACATTGGTGTCAGGAGTGGGATGGAGCGACCGTAAGGCCATCGGAAGCGTAGGCGCCCTGAGGCGTGGAGGAGCTGATATGCTTAAGCGCGGGGACGCGCTTCCCGAAGGAGGGGGGTAGTGTAACGTGCATGGATAAGAAGACTCGCGGGTCTGACCCTTTAGTCGACTGGTTAACGTTGTCGCTTGCGGTGCAGGAGATACGGGTTCGCGTCCCGGCTGTGGCGACAGTATCTCGGACTGCTCCCCGAATTCGCTGCGTTGGTAGTGTAACGTGCATGGATAAGAAGACACGCTGGCCGCTGGCTCGCGGGTCTGACCCTTTAGTCGAGCGGTTAGTGATGTCTCCTGCAGTGCGGGCGATACGGGTTCGCGTCCCGGCCGCGGCAGTTCCTGTGGTTGCGTTGTCCCCCGAGTTCGCTACATTGGTGTCAGGAGTGGGATGGAGCGACCGTAAGGCCATCGGAAGCGTAGGCGCCCTGAGGCGTGGAGGTGCTGATATGCTTAAGCGCGGGGACGCGCTTCCCGAAGGAGGGGGGTAGTGTAACGTGCATGGATAAGTAGATACGTTGGTCCTTGACTAACGGGTCGGACCCTTTAGTCGACTGGTTAACGTTGTCGCTTGCGGTGCCGGAGATACGGGTTCGCGTCCCGGCTGTGGTGATGCTATCTCGGACTGCCCCCCGAATTCGCTACAATACTCTTAGAGCCAAAGTTAAAAGTATGGTATACAGTAATCAGTTCATAACAGAAGGAACAAATGCAAAATCCTCTAGTTCCAGCAAAGTTAATTTGATGTCATGTGATCGCATAATTGCAGATGACAAGAAATGTACATATTTTACTGGACTTGATTCCTTACAATTTAATGCACTGTTCAGTTTCCTTGGACAGGCTAAGTATGAACTGAATTACTGGAATGGAAAAGAAAATGGCGACAAAGACAGGGAAGGATTTGGCGCCCCACAAAATATATCAGTTAAGGAGCAGATATTCATCACCCTCATTTTCCTCAAATAGATGACCCAAGTATAATATTTTTGTCTCATTTGTTTAATTGGGGTTTCTTTGTCTACTTTTAGAACTTGTGTGAAAATCTGATGATGTTTTAGGTCATATTTATGCAGAAATATAGAAAATTCTAAAGGGTTCACAAATTTTCAAGCACCACTGGAGGTAGGCCTGCTTGATTTTTTTTTAAAGTTTTGATATGCTCTTGATCCCCGTAGGAAAATTATGCTCAGCAACCCTATTCTGACAACTGGTGTTGGTCTAGATCAGCTTGGACAGTGTCTTTGATGTGGGTGAGTACCAGACATTGATATATATAAGAATACTTGACACAACACAAATTATAAATCCATAAACAGAACATCTAATCAAATATTTTTTTCCACCTGGTTAACATCAACTGCCAAGATGTCCCATTTGTCCTGGAGTAAGCCATTTTTAGGAACAAAGGGTTGTGTCACACTAGGAAACAAAGCCAATTCAAATAGCAACCCATCCATTGGAGTGTTGAAGCCACCTTGTACAAATACATTTGTAGGCATAAACAATTACTCTCCACATCTTCTAACACATGCACATACCACTTTATACTGCTGAATTATGTAATAGCACATTTTTAGATCAAAAAGCTGCCCTACCAACACGGGGATCGTCGGTTTGAATCCCCATGTTACCACTGGCTTGTTCGGGCATCCCTACAGACAAAATTGGCCGTGTCTGCGGGTGGGAAGCCGGGTGTGGGTATGTGTCCTGGTTGCTGCACTAGAACCTCCTCTGGTCGATCGGGGCGCCTGTTCGGGGGGGAGGGGGAACTGGGGGGAATATCATGATCCTCCCACACGCTACGTTCCCCTGGTGAAACTCCTCACTGTCAGGTGAAAAGAAGAGGCTGGTGACTCAACGTGTATTGGAGGAGGCATGTGGTAGTCTGCAGCCCTCCCTGGATCGGTAGAGGGGGTGGGGTAATTGGCCAGGTACAACTGGGGAGAAAAGGGGGGAACCCCCACCCCCAAAAAATAAATTAATAAATAAAATCTGGCCAATGTTGCTCGTACCAGTTTCTTTAAGGAGAGTTTTACATGAAAAGGGATAAATGTAGCAGGCAAGTGTGACTGGCAGTACTTCCACAAACACTTATTGTGTCGCTTTCACAAGGTCAACATGAGCATGCTCACCCATATGTGCATACCAGTGACAAAACTTCCCTTAACGTGATGTAAGGTAGTTGATGTAAAAGTAAGTTAGGTTAATGTGGAGGACAGGGCTGTTGGTAGTGTGGGCTTGAGGCTGCAGCATCTAGAGAACGACCTTGGGCAGAAGTAAAAGGCTCAGCACTGACAGGTAACTCCATGTTGGAGCTTCATTGATGCTTTGAAAAGTATGCTGTCATCTCTGCCGTTAGGGCTGGGAAAAAGCTGCCAACAGGCCAAAAGGAGCATGACAAAACAAGCTCCAGGACATTAGTCACAAGCATTGATACAAGTCACTTAACCGTGTTTAGACACCTCTAGGTGTATGAAATGACTGTTCATATGCAGTTTTATGTGACCGACATGTTCAGAAATGGTCAAAGCAAAAACAGCAGGTTGGTATACGAGTGCATGAAAACTGGTCATTACATGCTTTCTCTCCATCTTGTAGGTTCAGTATGTAGCTGTTACCCATTTATAGAACTTATGAGATTATTGAAGTACCACCAAAAACTTTATTAAGTTGCTTGTGCCATACATGGTGACAAATTTACAGAACTCTATCTCAAAGCTTTGCATTCAAGCACTGAAATATTGAATTACATTAACACCAACATGTTCAGTTATGGTAATCGCTAAAGCCATTTCAGGACAAATTTTTGTCAGACATTTTCAAATTACAGGGAAAGCTTCCAAAAGCTTGGAATAATCGATTCGAACTAAGATTTGCAACAAAACGTCAAATTATTCATGTCCACGTTTTTTTTTAACCTTTTAATTGGAAGGTTGACAGGGGAAGGTGGGTTTGATGCTAAACAGGTTACGCAGGTTCACTTCTGGGTAAACGTTGCGGGTCACCTTGCGCTCATTGAAGAGGCTTAAGAGGTTGGCCTCCACTTTGGTACGTCGGGGGATGCGGATATGCAGGTCAAAGAGGCAAGGCAAGTCTTCCTCCGCTAGCGGCATGCGATGCCCACTCACGTTTCTGCAATAACTTGTTGGACTGCTGGCGTTACTGAGAAAAAGCAAGTGGTGGAAATTATGGTAAATTAAACAAGGTACTATTCCAGCTGATATGACAAAAGCCAGAAGCACAAAAAAACAAAACAAGTTCAAAGCATGGGTCAACAGATACAAATCAATAGTACCCCACTAGCTACTGTCTCTTTAGCACAGTGATGTGATGGACCCCCCCCCCCCCCCGTCTCAGCTTTTCACAGTATACCAACAGCAAGCTTATCTGCAAAGCTGGGGCGATTGGGTCATGATGACGAAGGTGTCTAGTCATACTTTCCTGAGAGAAACAAAACCGTAAATAGTCCAATCGTAGACAGCAGCTTTTATTGCAACTGAGATCTGTTAAATATTTAATATGTTCAAAATTGTCAAATCATGAACAGCCACTAAATCATATGTCTAATTGGATTTGCAATAGTATTTCCTATGAAAACAGAATTGCTGATGGCCATTCGGTGCATAGACCACATCGTTGGCACAAACTGAGCAAGGAAATGCACCATACACCAAATACTGGAAGTCATTTCAGATTCCAGATGACATACCTGTGGAGGCATGGAGGTGTTTAGGAGAGATGGCAGTGGAGTTTTTAACTAGATTGTTTAACACAATTTTGGAAAGTGAGAGGATGCCTGAGGGGGCTGAGAAGAAGTATACTGGTACCAATTTTAAAGAATAAGGGCAATGTGCAGAACTGTAGGACTACAGAGGTATAAAGTTGATCAGCCACAGCATGAAGATATGAGAAAGAGTAATAGAAGCTAGGTTAAGAGGAGAGGTGACAATTAGTGAGCAGCAGTATGGTTTCATGCCGTGAAAGAGCACTACAGATGCGATGTTTGCTTTGAGAATATTGATTGAGAAGTATAGAGAAGGCCACATTGTGCCTTTTTGGGTTTAGAGAAAGCATATGGCAGGGTGCTAAGAGAGGAGGTGTTGTATTGTATGAGGAAGTTAGGAGTGGTGCAGGATATGTATGAGGGAAGTCTGACAATGGTGAGGTGTGTGGTAGGAGTGACAGATGGGTTCAAGGTGGAGGTAGGATTACATCAAGTATCGGCTGAGCCCTTTCTTGTTTGCAATTGTGATTGACAGGTTGATGGACGAGATCAAGGAGGAGTCTCCATGGACTATGATGTTCATGGATGACATTGTGATCTGGAGTGAGAATAGGGTGCAGGTTGACGAGAGCCTGGAGCAGTATGCACTGGAAAAAAGAGGAGCGAAAGTCAGTAGGAGCAAGACGGAACACATACTATATGTAAATGAGAGGGATGACAGTGGAATGGTATGGATGCAAGGAGTAGAGGTGATGAAGGTGGATGAGTTTAAATATTTGGGGTCATCTGTTCAAAGCAACGGGGAGTGTGGAAGAGAGGTGAAGAAGAGAGTGCAGGCAGGGTGGAGTGGGTGGAGAAGAGTCTCAGAAGTGATTTACAACAGAAGGGTACCAGCCCTACTGTTCATTATTCTGACCTCCTGGGGGTAAACACTGTGAGGCCGCTGTTCGGAGCTCTGATGCTCTGTAAGCGTTGTCCTGAGGGAAGGAGAACAGACCATGTGCTGGGTGCATGGTGTCCTCCATCATACTTAGGGCCTTCGTTCTGCAACGGGTGGTGTAGATGTCCTGAAGCTGTGGCAGGGCTGTTCCTATGTTTGAAGCTGTTTTTACTATCCTTCTCAGTTGTTTGTGGTCCTGTTCAGTCAGGTTGCCTAACCACACCAGTGTGCTTCCAGTAAGGATGCTCTCTATGGTAGTCTGATAGAAACTGACCAGGGTTTTTATGGGCTGATTTTTTTTAGACCCCCCCCCCATTTTCTCCCCAATTGTACTTGGCCAATTACCCTATTTTCCGAGCTGTCCCAGTCACTACTCCACTCCCTCTGCCCATCCGGGGAGGGCTGCAGACTACCACTTGCCCCCTCCAATACATGTGGAGTCGCCAGCCGCTCCTTTTCACCTGGCAGTGAGGAGTTTCACCAGGGGGACACAGCGTGTGGGAGGATCATGCTATTTCCCCCCTCCCCCTGACAAGACCTAACCAGAGGAGGTGCTAGTGCAGCGACCAGGACACATACCCACATCCGGCTTCCCACCCGCAGACACGGCCAATTTTGTCTGTAGGGATGCCCGAACAAGCTGGAGGTAACATGCGGATTCAAACCGACGATCCCCGTGTTGGTAGGCAATGGAATAGACCGCTACGGTACCTGAACACCATCTGAATTTTCTAAGACATCTTAGAAAATATAGCCTCTGTTGTGCCTTCTTAATGACACAACTGGTGTTTAGAGACAAGGAGAGGGAGTCTGAGATCTGAATGCCTAAAAATCTGAAGTTCTTCACGATTGAACAGGGACGTTATTTATGTAAACTGGTGTCTGAGTCATTTTGGACTTCCTAAAATCAACAATTATCTCCTGTTTTCTCAACATTTAGAGAGAAGTTGTTATCTTGACACCATATGGATAGGTCCCTCAACTCCTTCTTATAGACATTTTCATTGTTATCATTTGTCAGTCCAATTACTGTGGTGTCATCTGTGAATGTCACTATGCTGTCATGATGTTTGGTGACACAGTCACGTGTGAACAGACTGTAGAATAAGGGACCAAGGCAACAAGCCTGTGGTGCTCCTGTGTGGAGAACTATGGTAGATGAGTAGCTGGTACCTGCCCTCACTGTCTGAGGTCTGCCTGTCAGAAAGTTGTATAACCACTTACAGATGGAATTACAAAGACCAAGGTCCCTAAGCTTTAACACTAATTTAGATGGTACGATGGTATTAAATGTAGACTTCTAGTCAATAAACAACATTCTGACAGAGGCTTTTTCCTTCAAGGTGTTTTAATTTAATATGCAGAGCCAACGACACAGCATCTTCCATACATCTGACAAATATTCAACATGTAGCAGATCAAGGTTGGCAGGGATCCATCCATTATCCAAACCGCTTACCGTACTCAGGGTCGCGGGGATGCTGGAGCCTATCCCAGCAGTCATTGGGCGGCAGGCGGGGAGACACCCTGGACAGGCCGCCAGTAAAGACATGTTCCCAATATCAGGAGTCAAACACGGACTTCTATTGGTTGGCAATATTAACATGGGTTGGCAGGGATGTTAGTATTTCTGTATATCTTTACTAATTTTTCACAGCATTTCATCATTACTGAGGTCAAAGGAACAGGGCTGTAGTCATTAAAACAGGATACACGTGATTTTTTGGGGTACAGGCACAATAAGGGTTTTCTTAAGGTATGTAGGAACCACACATAGTGACAATGACAGGTTAAAATGTCTGTAACAGTCCCCTGCTAACATGACCCACATGATTTGCTCCTGTCCCAAACTGCATGACTATTGGACTAATATTTTTTAAATCCTTTGAGGAACTAGCTGGCACACAAATCGCTCCCAACCCACTTACAGCTCTATTTGGCATCCCCCCCAACGCTAATTTACCTACTTCATTCCAAAGAACGATAAGTTTCATTACGCTCCAAGCTAAACGTCTTATACTCCTCAAATGGAAACACGTATCTCCCCCAACCTATGACAAATGGATCAAATAAGTTTTAAGTAATATCAATTTTGAAAAAAAATCAGATTCACATTGAAGGGTTCTTTAAAAACCTTTGAAAAAAGCTGGAGACCATTTATTGACCACACAAGGACGCCCTCCATTGTACCAGACATTGATAATTGGGATTAGGAGTATCAGCCATAAATTGACACACACACACACACACACACACATACACACACACACACACACACACAATTCCACCCTACCTTTATCTATAAATTTCTTTATTCTTTTCCACTTTTTTGTTATCATCATTATTATTATTACTGTGGTGCAGTAGGTGGTGCGGTCACCTCACAGCAAGAAGGTCCTGTGTTTGAGCCCCAGGATAGTCCAACCTTGGGGATCGTCCTCTGTGTGGAGTTTGTATGTTCTCCTCGTGTCTGCGTGGGTTTCCTCCGGGTGCTCCAGTTTCCTCCCACAGTCCAAAGACATGTAGGTCACGTGAATCGGCCAAACTAAATTGTCCCTAGGTGTGAATGTGTGTTGGCCCTGTGATGGCCTGGCGGCCTGTCTGGGATGTCTCCCCACCTGCTGCCCAATGACTGCTGGGATAGGCTGCAGCATCTCTGCATCCCTGGGAGCAGGATAAGCAGTTTGGATAATGGATGGCTCAAAACATACACCAAAGTCTGGTAGGATAAATGGTCATATCTGCCTTGTTAATTAGTGGTTCCCATCTAGGTGCCACAAGGAGTTTGGTCCAGCGAGTCGGTAAACTCTTCTGTGCAGTGCCTGTGACATTGCCCTTGCCAGCAGCTGCCCCAAGGTTTACCCGTAGCATGTTGTCCCGCACTCCACATCTCTGTATGCAAATTTGCTGTGCCCGCAGCTGTGCCCTAACAGACTGCACCATTTTTCTCCCCAATAGTATCCGGTCAATTACCCAACACTTCTGAGCCGTCCCAGTCACTGCTCCACCCCCTCTGCCGATCTGGGGAGGGTTTCAGACAACCACATGTCTCCTCCGAAGTACGGAGGAGACATGTGGAGACTCAGATGTGGGAGAAGTTTGGCGAGGCTATGGAGGAGGACTTCATTAGAACGCGGCCTCTAGTGCGCACTGTGGCAGTTTGCAGCCGAGTATGAAATGGCCGGGATGAGAGTCAGCACCTCCAAGTCCGAGGCCATGGTTCTGTACCGGAAATTGGTGGATTGCTCCCTCCGGGTTGGGAATGAGTTGTTACCTAAAGTGAAGGAGTTCAAGTATCTTGGGGTCTTGTTCACGAGTGAGGGTAGGATGGAGCGGTTTGATTGACAGGCGGATTGGTGCAGCATCAGCAGTAATGCGGACAGTGTACCGGACCGTTGTGGTGAAGAGGGCGCTGAGCTGGAAGGCAAAGCTCTCAATTTACCATTCAGTCTTCATTCCAACCCTCACCTATAGTCATGAGCTTTGGGTAGTGACTGAAACGGTGAGATCGCGGATACAAGCGGCTGAAATGAGTTTCCTCCATGGGGTGTCTGGGCTCAGCCTTAGAGATAGTGTGAGGAGCTCAGATATCCGAAAGGAGCTCGGAGTAGAGTCACTGCTCCTTCACTTCAAAAGGAGCCAGTTGAGGTGATTCGGGCATCTGATTAGGATGCTTCCTGGGCGCCTTTCTTTGGAGGTTTTCCGGGCACATACAACTGGGAGGAGACCCCGGGGTAGACCCAGACCTTGCTGGTGGGACTACATGTCCAATCTGGCCTGGGAACACCTTGGGATCCCCCGGGAGGAGCTGGAGGGCGTTGCTGGGGAGAGGGACATCTGGAGTGCCTTACTTGGCTTCCTGCCACCGTGACCTGACCCTGGAGAAACGGCTTATGATGATGAGACGTATATATTTATAGGCATACACAATTACTCTCCATTTTTCTAGCACATTTACACACGACTTTATACCGTTGAATTATGCAACAGCATACTCTTAAACAGCTGGCCAACACGGCTTGTACCAATTTCTTTAAGGGGTGTTTTACATGGAAAGGGACAAATGTAGCAGGCAAGTGTAACTGGCAGTATTGCCACAAATACTTATTGTGTCACTTTCACAAGGTCGACATGAACATGCTCACCCATACCTGCATACCAGTGACAAAACTTCCCTTAACATGTGATGTAAGGCAGTTGATGTAAAAGTAGGTTAGATTAATGTGGAGCAATGGTTCCCAACCTTTTTTCCTTGGAGCCCCCCTACTTGTTTCTAAGAAAAGCTGAGCCCCTGCCCCCCTTGGCCCGCACACACACACACACACATACCAAGAGAAAAGTGATTCATTCCAAACATTTATTTGCAAAAAAATAACATCAACTCTAGTTTTTTCCACCTTTATCTTCAATAAATGTCTTGTTTCCATCCTCAGAACGTCTGTTTAAGTGTCTTGTCTTGTATAAGCTTAACGTTTTTTTTTTCTTTTAACAACCCAACAGAGTAGGCCTGTTGTCATCTGACTCAGGCTCATTGAAACATCAACATATTAGTACTGTTGTCATCTGACACCCACATGCACATCATGTAAAGTTGTGAACACTGTTTTTTGACAGACAGTGGGCCTATGTGTTGTTTTGGCTCTAACAGTAACATTTTTACTGAATCTGTACCACCCTGTTCATTCATAAACTAATAACAATCTTTTTGTTTTTATTTTATTTTTTAATTTTGTTTGTTTGACAGGCAGTGTGTGTTATTTGGCTCACACAGTCACAATAACAACTTCTTCTTTACATGTTTTACTGAGTCTGTACCATCCTGTTCATTCATAAACCAATAACACCATTTGTTTGTTTGTTTGACAGGCAGTGTGTGTTATTTTGGCACACACATTAACAATATATTCTTGCTTACATTTTTTTTTTTTTACTGAGTCTGTGCCATCCTGCCATTCAGAAACTAATGGCGACCTTGGGCTTGCATGCCTCTGACCAGGGATGGGATGTCAGGTGCAATGCTTGTGACAGCCAGCCTAAAGTCCTGGTGTACATCGAGTGTGTTGCGGGCTTTTGTTTTTGTTGTTACAAGGTCACTGAAGGCTGTCTCAGACACATGAGTACTGCTGAATGGGAGAAAAACCCTTGTAACGGTATGTTTGGCCAGTCTGGGTGCAACAGCGTGTCCTTCGACTATCCAAAACCTTTTGTATTCGTTCTCCTGGAAATGTTTCTTTGACACGGCGTTGGCTTGAAGGTCAGCAAGCTCATCATAGCTGCAGCCCCACCCGTGCAGCATGCACCAAGTTTCTCGTAAGGAGATTATAAAAACATCATGGCCTGTTGTGGTTAGATTGGTAGACATAAGAATGTCAAGTCATCACCGTCAACATATTGAACATAAAAGATGAACCCGGACTCGTCTGACACTGTTGTCGTTTCATCCAACTGAATGGCAGAGGGACCATTCCTAAGCTTCTCGTGCAGCTGGTTCTGACAGTCTGCAGCCATTTTATCAGTTCTGTCTGACGGTGTTGTCAGAGAGTGGGACGGGTTTCACTTTATCAACCGCATGTGGGCCACACAGCCCCTCTGCAGTGTTCAGACAGGCGGGTTTGATAAGCTGCTCTCAAACAGTGTGTGGCTTTTTGGCCTTGGCAGTTTATAGCCAACACTCAAATGACGCCTCAGTGGCTCTGTGCAAATCACTGCCTGCTCGTTCAAACGCTTTTCTGGTGTCGGCGGATCACCTTGATAGCGCCACCTGCTGTTTCATCTCAAAACATCCCTGACTTTCACCAATAGTCTCTTGATGTTTTGTCTCTTCGTGTCGTTTCATTTTGCTTGGCTTCATGCTGTCGTTAGCTAGTTTCTCACCACGCATGACACATTCTGGCCCAGACTTGTCCTGTCCTTCCATCAAACCAAATAAAGGAAATAAAGCCTTACTTCCTTTCTTGACACGGACTCATCCGCACTTTTACGTTTTTCAGCCGTGTTGTTTAATTCATAAAGCGCTGCTGCTGACTGCAGGAAACACCATGATGAGCTAACATTAGCAGCTAGCTGAGCAGCTACCGACAACACTGCCCGCTCAGTTTGATAGCGCAGATTGACGGGTCACAGAGGTGTGGTTACTAGGTGTAGCCCAACTACATTATAGAAGGGGGGTGTATCTTTAAATATTTTTTTATATAGACATTTGTATAAATTATCCAGTAAGTGAGTTATGCTTTTATTTAACATGTGCACTTTGACAAGCAAGGGGCGGCACGGTGGCGCAGTGGTTAGCGCGGTCACCTCACAGCAAGAAGGTCCTGGGTTCGAGCCCTGGAGTAGTCCAACTTTGGGGGTCGTCCCAGGTCGTCCGGTGTGGAGTTTGCATGTTCTCCCCGTGTCTGCGTGGGTTTCCCCCCACAGTCCAAAGACATGTAGGTCAGGTGAATCGGCCATACTAAATTGTCCCTAGGTATGAATGTGTGTGTGTGTATATGTCGGCCGTGTGAGATAGTCTGGCGGTCTGTCCAGGGTGTCTCCCCCCGCCTGCCGCCCAATGGTTGCTGGGATAGGCTCCAGCATCCCCGCGATCTTGAGACCAGGATAAGCGGTTCGGAAAATGGATGGACTTTGACAACCTCAGAGCAGAAAAGCCTCGTGCACCCCGTGATCTTTGTCCCTCCCCAGGTTGGGAACCGCTGATGTGAACAGGCTGTTTGATAGTGTGGGCTTGAGGCTGCAGCATCTATAGAGAACGACCTTGGGCAGAAGTAAAAGGTTCAGCACTGACAGGTACCTCCGTGTTGGAGCTTCATTGATGCTTTTTAAAGTATGCGGTCATCTCTGCCGTTAGGGCTGGGAAAAGGCTGCCAAAAGGAGCATGACAAAACAAGTTCCAGGACATTAGTCACACGCATTGATACAAGTCAGTTAACCGTGTTTAGACACCTCTAGGTGTAGGAAGTGACTGTTCATATGCAGTTTTATGTGACCGAAATGTTCAGAAATGGTCAAAGCAAAAGCAGCAGGTTGATATACGAGTGCATGAAAACTGATCATTTAAATGCATCTTGATCAGTATGTAGCCGTTACCCATTTACAGAACTCGTGAGATTATTGAAGTACCACCAAAAACTTTATTAAGTTGCTTGTTCCATACATGGTGACAGATTTACAGTACTCTGTCTCAAAGCTTTGCATTCAAGCACTGAAATATTGAATTACATTAACACCAACATGTTCAGTCATGTTAATGGCTACAGCCATTTCAGGACAAAAAAATGTCAGATATCCTCAAATTACAGGGAACGATTCCAAAAGCTTGGAATAATCGATTCGAACTAAGATTTGCAACAAAAAAAAATTATTCATGTCCACGTTTTTTTTAAGCGGAAGGTTTACAGGGCAAGGTGGGTTTGATGCTAAACAGGTTACGCAGGTTCACTTCCGGGTCAACGTTGCGCGTCAACTTGCGCTCATTGAAGAGGCTTAAGAGGTTGGCCTCCACTTTGGCACGTCGGTGGATGCGCATGCGCAGGTCAAAGAGGCGACGCAAGTCTTCCTCCACTAGCGGCGTGCGACGCCCACTCACACGTTTCTGCAATAACTTGGACTGCAGGCGCTTCTGAGAAAAAGCAAGTGGTGGAAATCATGGTAAATTTAACAAGGTACTATTCCAGCTGATATGACATAAGCACAAAACAAGTTCAAAGCGTGGGTCAACTGATAAAAATCAATAGCACCCCACCAGCTACTGTCTCTTTGGCACAGTGGTGTGATGGACCCCCGTCTCATCTTTTCACAGTATACCAACAGCAGGCTTACCTGCAAAGCTGGGGTGATTGGGTCATGATGACGAAGGTGTCTAGTCATACTCTCCTGAGAGAAACAAAGCCATAAATAGTCCAATCTTAGACAGCAGCTTTTATTGCAACTGAGATCTGTTAAATATTTCATGTACTCAAAATTGTCAATTCATGAACATCCAGTAAGTCATATGTCTAATTGGACTTGCAATATTATTTCATGTAAAAAGAGAATTGCTGAAGGCCATTCAGTGCGTAGACCACATCACTGGCACAAACTGAGCAAGGAAATGCACCCTACACCAAATACTGGAAGTCATTTCACTGAAACTCAGAGGAGCGTCTAAAGTGCAGCAGTTCTTTGGGGGGGGGGGTGCTAATTTCAACCACCACCACAGAGAAAGCCAGATTACATACCCGCATAGCAAACATGCGTGGGCAGTCAGGGAACAAGCAGCTGTATTTGAGGTGCTCCAGGTGCACCTTGTGGATGTGGTGCTCCAGATTGAACGTCGTTGAGAAGAAAGCAGAGCAGCCAGACTTGGGGCAGACCAGCACTGGTTTATGTGAGGTGTGGGCCCGCTCGTGTCTGCTCAAAGAACCCGCTTTCTTGAATACCTTCTGGCATGCTCTACAGGTGAAGGTTACTGGAAAAATAAGACAAGCCATACTGTTTGTATCAATTTGGAAGGATTTGACAAGGGACATATACTCTTGCAAATAAGTCACGCTGAAATGCTGATCAAGCTGCATTACACTTTGTTAATTTATATTAAAAAAAAAAAAACCCAGCTCTACATCCTGGGTATAAGGAGCCAGAGTGGCTGTTTGCTCTTACCTGGGTGTTTTGCCATGTGTTTTTGAAGTTTCCCCCAGGTATATTCAATAAAATTGCAGTTGGCCTTTTGACAGCGATACCCTACAAAGTGAAACCACATGAGCCCAGTGTGAAAGCATCACCAAATTGGGAGACTACCACCATTTTTCTAATTAAGCTTTTTCACAGATTTAGTTCATGGAAGAAAAAAAATCCTGTCACAATATAAACTTGTATTAATAATATTACATGTGTATGCAGCCATGACCCTTTATTGATATTCTGCAGGGATGAAAGAACCCGTGCCAGACTTGTCAATGGACCAACCTGCATGCTTTTTCTCATGGGCTTTTCGGGCAATGTGGGAGTCAAACATGGCACCGCAACCATCCTTTGAACATCTACGCACAACACCAAATACAGAAAGAAGAGTCAAAAGTGGCATGCCCACTCATGGCTTACCCACACCTCGTTATTACCCGACAGCAAAGCTTACCCTGCAGCAATGATGGAGACCACTAATTTCTACTCAAGTACACCCTTTCCTACAAATAAGTACAACTACAGTGACGTCATTGGTTCACAGCATTATGGTACAGGTTTCTGTAAAGCAGTGGTACACATTCATGCATCATTGTATCTCATTCCAGCCAGAATTCAGTCGACTCTGCATAACTGTAGTCCACTGACTTCCGGTTTCTACTGCAGCGGTCGTACCAGTTTTCTGTTTGTTGCCGTGTGGGGCTTATTATGATACTCATCCTCATAATTGTAGACGTAACTTGATACGTACAACTTGAAACTTCTCACGCGTTTGCTGGTAGGTGCAGGTGAAAGTCTGTCGACAATTAAGTGCACGTCGTTCACATTTATCCATGGTAAATCTTGCAGGCATCGCGAAAAATATGCCATCGTCAATAGCACACGCCAACAAACAGGAAACTGGTGTGACCGCTGCAGTAGAAACCGGAAGTCAGTGGGCTACAGTTGTGCAGAGACCCGGTTCGCTGACGTGTCCTCTTTCAATGTAAGCTATGCAAATCTATGAGATCAGCTGGTGTGGAGTCACGTTAGAATGGAAACTTGTATATTCTCAGCCCTCCGTGGCACATGGTTCGAGTATCACTGCCGCAAAGTATGCCACAGAATTATACTTCCGCTGTGCATACCTGAAGTTAGCAGTTACGCCATGCTCCTTCATGTGCAGTTTCAGGAGTCTACGTTTCTTGAAGGTCAAGGAACAGTTTGGTTTACTACACTTGAGGACAAAAAAACACCAAGAAGCAGTTTGACAAACGAATTAGGCCCCATTAAGTTGCAGAGCTGTGACATTGTTCTTCAGCGCCACCATGTGGACAAACCTTGAACCACCGGCCCTTCCCGTGAGCATGCTGCACGTGCTTCTCCCGACAGTGTGCGTTGAAGAAACTTTTTGGGCAACATTGGAAGGAGCATCTGCTGAACGACAGGATAAACATACGGTAGCCGTGTGGCGGGAAGAGGACCAGAGTAAGAGGAAAAACAAGAAGCTGACCAATTTTACATGAATGCCTTGACGCCGGTGTGCTGCACAGCGTGGCGCCTCAGGTGGGCTTTCCGGGTGAAGCGACGACCGCAGTTAACAAACCTGCATTTAAACGGGCGCTGGGATGGAGAGTCAGTATTGGGTTTTGTTTTCCCCCACGAGTAATCTAACTTCACGTTTAATACACATTTAAAAAAAAAACACTACACAATTTGAGCCAATTAACTTTTGAGTTCTTGAATATTAACGACAATAAGCTGTTCCTTACCGCTTCGATATGCGCCTTCTCGTGTTCTCTCAGCCTCCACTGGCGCGTAAACGTCGCCCCGCATTCGGCTTGTGTGCAGTTGAACAGCTGGAGCCCCGGCACGCTCCAGCTCACGTTCATTTCCGCCATCACCAACAACGCTTCTTACTTTTCTTCAAAAAGACGTCGGCGTTTTGCTAACCCATTTTTTATAGCTTCTCGGCAATGGCAAAACGCTGCGGTAGGGTGAGCTAATTAATCAGTGTTGCCATCAGAGCGCAGCCGGTGAGACTTCCCAGGTGGACGTCATCACCTTGATTAATTACCACACACACACTCAGTTTGTTTGAAGACGTGTGATACAGCTTGTGTCCAGCAGAGGGCAGCGTGTCGCTATCAACCGTGTGTGTGTGTGTGTGTGTGTGTGTGTGTGTGTGTGTGTGTGTGTGTGTGTGTGTGTGTGTTTTCGTACTTGTATCTTTATGAGAACCAATTCTGAGTTTTTAAGCATCACAGTAGGGACACATTTGCAAAGTGAGGACATTCTGTCTGGTCGTCACTTCTTTAAGGGTCTGTTTTAGGGTTACGATTCGGGCTTAGGGTTAAGGTTAGAATTGGAATTAGGTTAAGAATGGGTTAAGGTTAGGGTTAAGGGCCAGTGAATGAATGTAGTCAATTTATATATCATATAATTATAGTGTAGGCGTGACACTCCGTATTGTTGTGACATGCCGTGTTGTGCACATGCACACATGCTTGCCTCCAGTATTCTGTTTATTACTCCTATTTATTTTACTTTTGCTCGTTTCCTTTTTTTCTCTTTAAGTGATATACTAGAACTAGAAGTTCTAGAAGCTATTGTAAACCGGAGTTGAATTCCTTGTGTGCATAAGCACACTTGGCCAATAAAGTTGATTCTGATGAGGGGTCCTCATAAAGGTGGAAATACAAGTGTGTGTGTGTGGGGGGGGTAAATGTATAGGCACATAAAACATCAAGGATGGGAGATTGTGAGCTCGTTTATTGTGACTTTTTTGTAATCTCAGTTGTGGATGTTTTGTGAGCATTTTGTCAAACGTCTGTCAGTGGGCTTCACAGCATTTAAATTCAACATGGACTGCACTCACTAGTCTGCTATGAAGGCAGTCACAGGTACATGTTTTGCTATGGCTGATAAACTGTCAATTATATGTCATCTCATCACTGAACCCCTCATCTAAGATGAAACATCCCTGGCCTCATTGCCCAAACCTGTTGTGTAGATGTTGCTATAAAGATCAGATTTTTCCACTTTCGGTGTGGGAAGATAGCGGGGCAAATTCACGTTTGCAGCGGCCTCACCCAGTACCGTCCTTGCAGTGTCTTTGTCCACGTCTGCATTGAAGTTTTGTCTTCGTTTGATGGCTGGGAGAGCTGGCTCGGGATCGGCTTGGAGAGCTTGATCTGCTTCATCTTGTGGGCCCAAGGAACGCGACCCCGCCTGAAGTTGTGACCGAGGAGGTAACAGGACGTGGACGCGAGGCAGGCTAAGCTAACTGCTAGCCCATACAGACCTGCAGTTCCGGGCGGTCTGGCGGCGGCCTCACCTGGCGTTGACTATTGTACTGCTACACCCAATGTGACGCTTGTCCTATATTAGGTTTTTACAGCCAGCTAAACTCTCCCTTGCATCGTATCCTCCAAGGAACAGAGCAGTGTTGAATATGGATGGGATTCAATACCAAAGAAGTATGAAACTGAAAATAAACATACAGAAAGGCATTCATCAGTATACAATAGAAAATAGCTTACTCAATCTAGAGTTACAGTTATGATAAATAATCCTTTATTTTTCAGGAAACGAACGTAAGTAAAAAACTAAAATTTTTCTTTGCAGGAATAAAATGTAAGTTGTAACTAATCAGGTATCACACTGAACACTGTATTTATGCTAGTATCAAAAGTATAGCCTGAATACCATCATTAAAATGTCCTGTCATACGTGTTACCAAAATTATATAAACTGTAGCAAATATGTAAAAATAATTCAAAATAAAGAGTCTAGCAATGATGGGTAATAGTTTTACTTACAGATATTGCCACTCAAAGGGGTAGAAAGTCGGTGATGGCTAATGATGGAGCATAAAAATTGCTGCACTGAAGACACAATTTTCTTTGTTGTCACATGAAAAGGAAGTAGCTGAAACCGCAGTATTTAACTATGCCACTAGAAGGCAAAAGACTCTAAAGATAATGGAACTATGCCCCTAGTGGCAGGAAGGCTCTAAAAATAAAGGAAACCGTTCCATTACACTCCCCGTCTGGCATTATTTAAAATGCCACAATAAACATTTACATAATCTAATCTTCTGGAGACAACACTCTGCGATGATCTGGAGAAAGTCTTAGTAGTCTTGTGACGGGTAAGTGACCTCCACTTTCCCGACTACTCAATCTTTGCTTGGGAGAGCCTTCACAATGACACCCGTTGCCATTTATTTCTTTTTATTTGCTTAACCTTCAGATGAACAGTGTCCCCTTCCTTCAGGTTTGACCTATTTAGCTGCCACTTTTGACGTCTCTGAAGTGTGTTGGGATACTCTTTCTGCCATCAAGCCCAGAAGGTGTCAGCAAGAACCAGATCCCTCTTCCATTGATGCTTAAACATGTCGCACTTGGTGAAGTCTCCAGAAGGAGGTAAGGCTACATCGAACTTCTGGGTGGGGAGAGCTGCAGGGGTCGGGATCAGAGGTGCTTCTGGTTCAGAGGAGACAGGCACTATAGGTCTTACATTAATAATAGCTGTGACTTCAGCCATTAATGTTGTCAGAACCTTATGAGTCAGCCTAGAGTGTCCAGCTTGTGGGAGCATTGATTTGGAGATTCACCACACAATATCTATCATGCGGTCCCACGTGCCACCCATGTGAGATGAGTGGGGTGGGTTGAACACCCCAAAACATCTCTGTTCGAGTAGGTAGTCTTCCACACTTGTCTCAGCAGGACTCGGAGGATCCAGTTTCAGTTCCCTGGATGCACCAACAATGTTGGTCCCACAGTCAGACTGCAGCTGCTTAGCAGGGCCTCTGATCGCGAAGAATCTGCGAGTGCATTGATGAAGCTAGAGGAGCTCATAATTTCAATCACCTCGATATGAACAGCTCTAGTGGACGTGCACGTAAACAGAACCGCCCATCTCTTAATGTTGGCTTGTCCACCTTTCGTACGGCGTGCAATGACCTCTCATGGTCCGAATACACCAAGCCCAACATAAGAAAATGGAGGATCAATCTGTAAGCGCTCAGCAGGTAAGTCTGCCATGATTTGCTGCTCCGTTCTGCCTTGTAGCTTCCTGCAAGTCATGCATCTGTGGATGATGCTTCTGATAGCTCTCTTTGCTCCTACTACCCATAAACCACTTGCTCTTACAGCTCCCTCAGTTCGGTGTCTTCTCTGATGCTTTACGGCTGCATGATGGTGACAGATGAGCAGTGTAGCAATGTGATGCTTTCCTGGGATTAGAAGAGGGTTGACTTCATGTCTCAGAAACTTCGACTCTGTAAGGCGTCCTCCTACCCATAGTAGGCCATTGTCATCAATGATTTGGTGAAGCTTGCAGAGGGAACTGTTAGATATTAAGTCATGTTTTGCCATTATGCATTTGATTTCTTTTGCATATGCTTCACGTTGGACACATCTGATGACTGTGTGCTCTGCTTGGATCAAGTCTTCATCTGTGAGACTTGTCTTACAGAGGTGCCAGTCTGCACAACTTATGTCATCTTTGGACTTAATGAAGCTTTGATGAGGATGGTCCACTGTGAGAAGCTCTCAAAGTGTGCTGAACCCAAATGACTTGTAGACATTGTAGTGGCAAGCACTGTCACCTTAGAGCGAATTTCAACATCTGACAACAGGGTGGTTTTGAGGTCTGGCCCCGAAAGCAGCACGTCGTTAAGAGACACTCCATTAAACTGTGCACTCGAGTCAAACACCACACGAATTTTACCAGGCTTCTGTGGGTGGTAGACCCCGAAAGTGCGAAGATACCATCTCTCTTTATCTTTGTCACAAGGTGGTGCCAGCTCTGCATGATTGTTATCAAGCATTTTCTCCATGAACTCGAGAAAGTGTGCTCTCATGTCTTCCTTCTTGTCCAGCTGGCGTCAACGAGACATAAGCCGCTTGTAGGCATAGGGTCTGTTGTGTGGGAGTAGACATCTGGGGCTGCGAAACTGTAATGGGGCGACCCAGCTGTTAGTTTCACCTTTGAAGACTCCTTCCATCTTCTTCAGAAAGAGCATGTTTTCGACAGATGGCGCAAGCTGGTTGTCGGTATCAGTGCAGCGAAAGACAGTCTCTCCTAAACTCTCTTCAGTTGGTCTTGAGTATGGGCTTGAATCTTGAAGTTGATGGGGAGTGGCTTTCGAGTAATTCAGACTGAAGTTCTCCTTCACATTGATGCGGCCGTCACAGGGGGTGAAAAGGCTTGGGCGTCCATTATCTAACACATGCGTTTTTAGAGCACTCAGTTGGCTTGTGAGCACTGCCGAGGCACACATCGCCTATGATAACCCAGCCCAAGTCGAGCTTCTGTGCGTATGGGTCGTTGTCTCTGCCACTGAGCTGCTTTCTCACCTTGTGAGCTCTAAGAAGGTTTCGTCCAATGAGCAGGAGGATGTCTGCATCTAGGTAGAGGGGCAGTATCTCAGCAGTTATTGACCTCAGATGGTGGTGGTGGACATCAGGAATCAGGAACACAAAAAAGTGTTCCTGATTCCTGATATCATCACAACTGACATCCATACCTGACTCTGCGAGTGCTTTCTGATGACATGTAGCCATCATATATCTGCAGAATGACGAGTGGTCAGACACTGGAGAACGTTTAACAAGTTTATTGATTGGAACAACAGAACTCTTTGTTTTTGTTTTTGTTTTGTTTTTTGGGGGTTTTTTTTAACAGAACTCTTTGTATGTAACTGGCAGACCGACTGCTGACGTACTTCCTGTAGCAGTAGTAGGCGGTTGCCTTAGTACGGTGGCTGTTACATGTCAAAAATGTGTTGGAACAAATACAATGTTCTACATCCTTTCTCTTTAGCTATGCTTCCAATACTAAGAACACAAATAATACTCTGCAGGAAAGTATAACAATATAGTCCTGGCCATTACAGCTAAGTATGAAGTAAAATGAATATGAGATCAAATGTATCCAAATCCTAATGTCTTGCTGTATGCATATAAAGAAACTTTTTTTTTCAACAGCCCCTCTGATTGTTGTCCTTATACTGTTCATTGCATGTATTTTCTGTTTGGCTTACAAACGCGGCCTGCCCGTGCTGGGGGATGGGCCATCAACTGAGTTCTGGGTGGGCTGGAACGTCTTCTGAACAGTCTCTTTTTCACTGGCATTTCGCTGCAAGTTTTGCTGAGGGTGCCTCTCATGAGAGACGGATGATTGTTGTGTCCATGCTGGTCAGTTGGTTGTTGGAAAATGATGCTAGGGTCACTGAGGTCAACCTGTGGCGGTGGTGGTTTCAAGACAGGAAGAATGTGTCTCTTGTTTCTTCTGTACTCTTTCCCTCTGATTGTATGATGTAAGATCTTGGTTCTTGACAGATGTTTTTTACTGTACCCATTTGGTCAAACCCTTGTGGAGTCTGCAACCTTACTACATGTCTCCGGGCCAATGGCTGAAGGGGTCTGCTGGATCTGTCATAGCAAGTCTTTTGAGCATTGCGGTTTTTTTGGGGTTTTTTTTGTTTTTTTGGGGGGGGGTTGTAAGCTGTGCCTTGATCATACTGCTGTTCTTGGCAGCTGGAACCAGCAAAGTTTTGTAGATGGGGAGGGTGGTACGTGTCCGTCTTCACATAAGTCGTTCAGATGGTGAACCAAGCCTTTTACCTGTCGTTTTTGATAGGTTGATGCTAGGTCCAACGGTGTGTAGGCACGAAAGTAGACGTGATTGGTTGTTGCGTCAGCCAGTAGACTGCGCGGAACCTCGAAGCGCACTGACTGCCAGACCAACAGACAGAGAAATAGTTGGGGCGAATTAAGTTAACGTTAGTTAGCTAGTTTCGTTTAGGAACAGCGGGTGATTGACGTTAGATGCAGCTCGGGCCTTCGGCCCTCGCGCGCATTCACTCGTGGGGGGTTCCTGAGCCTGCGGCCTCGCTCCTTAGACGCAGCTCGGGACTTCGGCCCTCGCACCTTTACTAACCAACTTTATGTCAACGTGGATTGTAAAAAAACACACAGCTAAATAACTATAAAGCTAGCGTTGTAATCCGTGACTTCATATGTAATCGGAGGACCCCGAGTCGATGATTCGTTTGTTTCAAGTCAGTGCGCTTCGAGGTTCCGCGCTGTCTATTGGCCGACGCAACAGCCAATCACGGCTACTTCCGTGCCTACACCCCGTTGGCTCTAGTATCAACCTTTTTGATACCTCTGCCTGATCTGATTGAGTCCCGTGTACCGACCTTTTTGCCCGATTAAACCTTTTTTGACACCCCCCGTTTTTTGAGCCGTCCCGGTCGCTGCTCCAACCCCTCTCTGCCGATCCGGGGGACGCCCAGACCGATCAGAGGAGGCGCTAGTGCAACGACCAGGACAAATACCCACATTCGACTTCCCACCCGCAGGCACGGCCAATTGTGTCTGTAGAGACAACCGACCAAGCCGGAGGTAACACGGGGATTCGAACCGCCGATCTCCGCGTTGGTAGACCGCTACGATACGCTACGGGCGCCCCTTTTTGGAACTTTTACTGCCAGTGTCAGTCTGCTTTGTGGGTCCTTCGTCATTGTAAGCCTGGTAGTCGTTTTATGTTCCTCTGCTTGGCTCAAACAGCTGCAGGGACGCAGATAAATGATGTGGGTATACTCGTTTTTTACATTCTGACTAAGAGTTACAATATACCATCACCAGATCTGTTTTTGTTGGTGGAGTCTGAATGACGGGTTATAAATTGGGCTCTTGAACGTACACAGCAGCCGTTCTGTCTTCCACACTGTCTCCCATGGGCCGTTATAGTCGTCGAGGTGGGGATGAAATATTTAGCAAGGCTTGTCAGAATGCACAGTGTGCTTCCATTAGTGGGATGTACTGCAGCGGAGGACTTAACTGCTTCAAGGAGGCCAATATTTTTCTGGGCTGAGACGGTAACGTATGCTTGAAGTTTAACGGTTGATGTATTGCCCCCTAGAAACTTGGCCAGGTCATCGATTGGCCCTATAGTGGTCTTTAAGAATCTCTTGTACTGGCCTTGTGGGTATTGTGACAGATCAGGAAAAACTTCATCAGCATCACCCCCCCAACCCCCAACAATCTCTCTCTCTCTCTCTCTCTCTCTCTCTCTCTCTCTCTCTCTCTCTCTCTCTCTCTCTCTCTCTCTCTCTCTCTCTCAAATGCAAATTGCTTTATTGGCATGACCATAACAAAATACCGTATCGCCAAAGCATTGTACAAATAACGAATGTTAACAAATATACATGACAATAATATATACATATAATACATAAATAAAAAGGCAGCTTAAAACTGAGGCCTGATGCAGATCAGCAAGTCATTCTGATTCCCTCGTGTGGCGGCAGGCAGAGATAAACTGTCCTGCCAGAATGCAACTGTCTTTCATTTCCCCCGGTATAATTTGTAGTTTTCTGTTATCTGATTTAATAAATGGTGGGTGTTTATTGTTGAATTTTGGGAAACAATTGTTCCCTGATTAGTTTAAATTTTGGGTACTGTATGAGGAAGTGCTGCTCTGTCTCTACAGCAGCTCCTCCACAATGTTGGCACAGTGGCTCCTCTTTTGGCAGCCATGTTTTCTTCTATCTGCCTGTTTCTATGGCCAGGCTAGGAGCACTCAGACTGCACTGTGTTAACATGTTTCTGGGTTTAACATCAGTCACTGTGGTTCGGTAGGTTCCCAGTCTTTTTAGGGCCAGATAGCATTGCATTTTACTTTGTGTGTGTGATTTTGTGTCCCAATAGGTGAGGTACTTTTATTGCTGTTGTGTTATAATTTGATTGAATCTGATAGTCCTGGTGTCAGACTGGTCCTGAGGCAGAACCCTGCTTGGACTGGAACGGAGCGTCAGGACCAGCTGAGTGAGGTGACCTTTGTCTTTGCTCACCTCTTGGCTCTGCAGGGCTTCGTGGTGGTAGGAGTGGGGGTCACTTGCTTTTAGATGAAGCCAATATTTAATCGATTGTTTTGGGATTTTCAGTAATAATGGAAATTGGCCCAATTCAGCTCTGCAGGCATTATTAGTTGTTGTTCTGTACACCTGCTGGATGCTCTTACAAAAGTCAGTGTGTGCATTTTCAGTTGGATGTTTTCCCCCATTGTTCAAAGTTTAGGTTTGTTTGTGGGCCCCACACTTCGCTTCCATAGAGCAGAATGGGTTCTTTAACTGATTGAAGTAATTTGAGCCAAATTAAAATTGGAATCTGAATGTGAATTTGTCTTTTGATTGCATAAAATGCTCTGCGTGCTTTCTCTCTCTCTCAGTTCCTTGACTGCTGGTTTGAAATTTCCAGTGGGTCTTATTTTCAAGCCTAAATAATTATATGTTTATTGTTATATTATATAATTATATTCTGGGCGGCGCGGTGGCCTCGCAGCAAGGTCCTGGGTTCGAGTCCCGGGGTAGTCCAACCTTGGGGGGGGTCGTCCTATGTGTGAATTTTGCATGCCCCCCCCCTCGTATCTGCGTGGGTTTCCTCCGGGTGCTCCGGTTTCCTCCCACAGTCCAAAGACATGTGGGTCAGGTGAATCGGCCATATTAAATTGTCCCTAGGTGGTGTGTGTGTGATGGCCTGGCGGCCTGTCCAGGGTGTCTCCCCACCTGCCGCCCAATGACCGCTGGGATAGGCTCCCTGAGAGCAGGATAAGCGGCACGGATAATGGATGGAATAATGGTTAATTATATTTCAAACAGTTTTCAATGATATGTGTCCCAATTGTAAAGTGATATTTGTTTCTCTGACATCTGGATCTTTTTTAAACGTATCATTGTTTTGGTCTTTTTGATGTTCATTGCCAGGGCCCTGGTCTGACAGTAACATTCAAATATGTTCAGACTATCGCTCTCTCGCTCTCTCTCTCGCTCTCGCTCTAACATTAGTGTAATATGTCATTGTACTATATTCCCAATACTACGTGTGTTTTGAGTCACCATCCAGTCAGTTTCCTCTATCCCGTATCTCGGCACTGCATCCAATGGCTCCTCTCCGTGGTGAAATGACAGCAGGGACACACGCAGATGGATCGCGGACTTCATCTTTTAGTCGGCGCAGTCATTAAAAGGCTCTACCTTTTTCATCGATTTGAATGTGAAAACGAACTGTTAATCTACATCCTATTACCTACATCCTGCTTCCTTGCGCACATTACGCCGAGCTGACGCATACTCGCGCGTCCTTCCTGCGCAGAGACCTGCATGGCAACGGGAGGATGCTGTGTGAGAGATGAGGGAGGGTACCACCGTCCCACGTGTCCTCATCACCGCAGACCCAACGCAAGTCTCTTCATCTTCCATCCTCCGTTTCCGCATACCGCAGATTCGCGCACGCACACACGCACGCACGCACGCGCACACACATACAAACACACACAAACACGTAAAACTCACCCCTGACACCCATGCACACCCGCGCAGCCTTGAATACGTGCGCCCTCCCCGTTTTACTATTTCTTCATACTATTACAGATCATTCTCCAGGCCTTTATTGATCAGCTCTTGCCATATGTTTCTTCTTCTTCTTTTTTTTTTCTTCTGATATGCAAATCCCGATGATCGTACTGCTGGCTGGAAGCGGAGCACGGAGATGAGAGGACGATCATCGTCAGATGTTTAGCCGCCTTATTTGAGTCTTTAGACATAATTTATACCGCGCATCATCGCCCCCCCCCCCCCATCTGGCATCTATGACATTTTGACGCTGTCGACGTTCATCCGAGGGAATATGTGAAGATCATGCTGGCAGTGTTGTGCTTGGTCTTTGCTGCAGTGGGCGAGAGGCTTGCGGTTTCAGGTAAGAGAGAGAGAGAGAATGGGGAGGTGTAGAGAAAAAAAAGAGAGAGGGAGAGAGGGGGGATACGCACTCGTTTCCTTTCCAACTTTTACCCCGCTACTGTTAATCACATTTTGCACCAGCAAACACTCCCCCCCCCACCCCCCACCCCCTGTAGTTGGCGATTTTACTGTAGCGGGGGGCATCTCTGGTGCCAAGTGTGAAGTCCGTCTCCCGTCACAGCGCAGCCGATGCGGTACATTTGCTGCATCGACACGTTTCCGCCGCAGCTCTTCTTCGCCGCTACAATTTTAGCACAATTCATAGCAGCGCTTTAATCCAACTAATCATTCAAACTGTTCGTCTCTGAACGCGGAAGAAGCGCCCCGTGGCCTCGCTGATGAGAAATGTGGCTGAATTGTGTTGGGCCTGTTGGCTCCTTAACTCGATGTGTGCCCCATCCCGCGGACAGGTGGAGAGGGGAGTGCGGCTGCGGGGCAGGATGCGGCTGCGTGGGACTGGCTGGCGCCGCCGGGGCTGCACGACGGCGGGGACACCGCGGCCCAGGTCACCTATCCCGAGCGGCTGGTGCAGCGGGTCGAGTCCCAGGAAGAAATGGCTCACCGCCACTTGGATACCAGGGTGAAGAGTAGCACCGGAGACGCCTCGGTAAGTTACGAATACACCTTTGGTTCTCCTTGCCCACTATGTCCTGTTGTCAGTTCTGCCTAGGTGTTTGTATGTTTTGTTTTTGTGTGAGAGTTTTTAATTATACTGGCTGCAAGCTGATTTCCCTGTAAGGGATAATAAAGACACGTTGACTTTGACTTACACACTTCACCACGTCCCCACCCTTGTTTTATTATCATAGTAGGAAGCTCCATTGTGAAATGAAAGGATATTACAACATGGTGTTGCAGGGATCACTGTCATAGACTAGTGTAGAGGTTCTGTGTGTGTGTGTGTGTGTGTGTGTGTGTGTGTGTGTGTGTGTGTGTGTGTGTGTGTGTGTGTGTGTGTGTGTGTGTGTGTGTGTGTGTGTGTGTGTGTGTGTGTGTGTGTGTGTGTGTGTGTGTGTGTGTGTGTGTGTGTGTGTGTGTGTGTGTGTGTGTTGTGTATATTTGTGGCTTTAGTGAAGAAGCTGCATATCCCCATATGGGTGTGACTGTTGTGAGAGAGAAGCCTTGTTTCTGATGGGAACCTCCTTTCCAGTTTCTGTGAAGCGATGCTCAGCGCTGGGCTGCTCACACTGCTCCGGCTGGGCAGGGACGACGGTGCAGGGAGGTGGCTTTGCTGCAATCTTGGATTTTGACCCACTTAGGCCTTGTCTTTGAAAATTCCTTTAAATGTCCACTTTTAGATAATGCCAGTTTTACTGAACTCAGAAAGGCCAGTCTGCAGAGAACACGCAAGGGCTCAAAGAGAATTTGTCGCTGGCAATATTTTCATGTACACCTTGGTGGCATGTTACCAGTTAGCGAATTCAGTAACTGGGACTTAGGAACAAAAAAAAACAAAAACCAAAAAACTCTCTAATGTGTTTGCAATGCTGAGGCTGGTGCACCGGATGGACTTACACCAAAGAGCAGAAACACGTGCCTGAGTTTGACTGTGTGCGTTTAGATGCCTCCTTTGCCACAAGCTTGGCCTCTTCCTGAAATATTCAGATATTATATGTCCGCTTATCAAGCTCCTGACTCATCCATTATTCAGGGATGTGTTAAAGTATGTCCCCTTCCATTATTAAACAGGTCTTTGTGACACGCACTGCACTACCCATTCACCCTACATACCTCTCTCCCCCCACTCTCTCTCTCTCTCTCTCTCGCTCTCTCACTGTGAGATGAGGTGATGTTCTTAAGGGAGGAAGATATTGGACGGTGCAGTCGGGTCACAGCACACACCACAGTTAAACATACTGACACTAGGTTCAGGCCGAATGAGCATTTTGTCTCTGGAGGGAAATCTGAGAGACAGAGTGTAGTCATTAAACAAAGCCTTAAATGGGCCTATTACATTTAATTGGAGTGGTTAAAAGATTTCTCTTCTTGCTAACACCTGCCATGTGACAGTTTTAAAACATTTAAGAAGCTGAAATTGAATGAGGAGGTGCACAGGCGTCGGGGCGAGCTTAACTTCTTAGCTAGCAACATGTAGCTACTTTAAGCTAAACCTGAGTCGAGGGTCTGTTTTGGAGAAATATTGTATCATAAAAGACATGTTGACAGCCACGTTGCTGGTCATTTTACACCTTGTATATTGGAGCTGAAGGTTTGTTTTAAGTGGCCTCACTTTTTTAAACGGTGCAGCAGAGATGGACTGGGAAGGTGGGTGTAGATTTAGATTGGGGGATTACGTGAACAGCAGGAGAGCAACGTGTTTTATAGGTTCACCCCCATCTGGTGAGCATTTAACCCCGACATCCCCCCTTTTTTTCTCCCCAATTGTACTTGGCCAATAACCCCACTCTTCCAAGCCGTCCCGGCTGCTGCTCCACCCCCTCTGCCGATCCGGGCAGGGCTGCAGACTACCACATGCCTCCTCTGATACATGTGGAGTCGCCAGCCGCTTCTTTCCCCCTGACAGTGAGGAGTTTCCCCAGGGGGACGTAGCGCGTGGGAGGATCACTCTATTCCCCCCCAGTTCCCCCTCCCCCAAGAACAAGTGCCCCAACCGACCAGAGGAGGAGCTAGTGCAGCGACCAGGACACACATCCACATCCGGCTTCCCACCCGCAGACACGGCCAGTTGTGTCTGTAGGGACGCCCGACCAAACCGGAGGTAACACGGGTATTCAAACCGGCGATCCCTGTGTTGGTAGGCAACCGAGAAGACCGCTACGCTACCTGGATGCCAGCTTAACTCCGAGATCTATCTGCTACACTGAAGTGGATGGCTGACTAGGCAACCCAACACAAGGGTGAAAAGAAAACGTTCCGGGGTTGAAAAATTTGAATAAAGTTAGTTAATTAATTAATTGATAAAGTGCACCAACATGCCAAGAGCCAGATGTGAACTTGGAACAAGTACCTCCTGTTATACATGGTGTCCACCCCAGCTCTCCTTCACCAAGTGTCTCCACATTAGGATTGTTGTACAGATGTAAAGGATGTGAAGAGTTGGATTAAAGGTGTGTAAGGATAAACTGCAGTGTTCTCCACAGACAGAGCACTTGGTTTTTATTATAGCTGCAGATTATAGACAGGGGTTTCTCCTCCACAGACTGAGCTTGTCTGGAGCCGTCAGATGGGATGATTCCTGAACGGTGACGTGTTTCACTGTAAAGACCAGTGATTCACTGCCACCTGCTTCCTCCACGCTGAATAACTGGAGGATGCCGCCGAGATGAACGTGATGCTGGCAGTGTTGGTGCTGACGGATAAAGACGCTTATTTGGTCTGCAGTAAATCTTTCTGTCTCTCAGCCAAAGCAACTTCTGGCCCTTCTCTTCCCAGCGCTCACACTTTGGCAGTTGTCCATAAGGGGACGTTGGGCACAGCACCAGCTAATGAAGATGGAGCAGTAAAACTTAATCTTTCTCCTCCCCACCTTCTGTCAAGCCGCCCTCCATCCATCTCCAGAATGAAACCTCACCTTGGTTCTGGCAATACTCAGTCAAGCCAACTGGACGTGGGACAAATGCAAATCAATGCAGAGTTTATCAATCACAGTGTTTCAGCTGTTGAAATGCTTATACAGTGCATGCCAAATTTGTTTTTGCTAAATTATTTACTGAGCTTTATTTATTTATTTCTGATTTTTCCCCTTTTCTCCCAATTTAGTGGCCAATCGATCCCTATTTTAATTCAAACACCCACCCTCGTACTGCATGCGTTCGCCAACTGCATCTCTCCGGCCGGCAGTCTCGAAGGCGACTCCAGGCCGAACCACTGCTTTTTCCGACACACACAGAGACGCATTCATGTGACGAACACAAGCCGACTCCGCCCCCCTCCCGAAGACAGCGTTGCCAATTGTTGCTGCTTCACCGAGTCCGGCCATAGTCGGATCTGACGAGACCGAGGCGCGAACCCCGGTGGGCAACTGCATCGACACAAAGCCGATGCTTAGACCGCTACACCACCGCGGACCCCTACTGAACTTATTTTTAAAGGTATTCTGGGCAGGCACGTGGGAAGATATTTTAAGTAGGGGGCGCTGCCAGCTAAAACAAAAAGTATTGTGGCGAGCCGGCATGGAAGAATTAATCGAGAGGCAGAGATCTCTTTTTAATCACAACTCCTGTGCCCCATACACCACACGAGCCCGGAAGTGCTCTTTTATTCACGCCAGCCAGAACGGACCAGAACTGACAACAACATAACGAGTCCACCCCCCCCCCCACATGTCCCAAGTCGCGACATTAGTCCCAGCCACGGTCCTACAGTCAGTTAGTCAGTAAACGGTCTCCTATTTAGCAGCAACACCACATCATTAAAACACGATTTTTAAATCTAACATTAAGTCTCATCAGCCATTGCGCTCCCCCAGCGCAGAACCGCCGACAGTCAGAGCGACCGCCTCCCCCGGTCGCTACAGTATGACGTTGTGGTGGACACGTATTGGGGACAGAATTCAACCCAGGAACTAAGGGTTAAGTCATGGTTGCCCTGGCAGGTTAACGCAGGGTTAAGTTATGGTTGTCCAGCCAGTTTTCTGGGGATTCTTGCCACCTCCGCTCAGTCGAGCTGTGGGTTTTGTTTGTCTCGCTGATTTACCGTTGATTAAAGAAAGTTGCCTACACGGCTAAAGTGTGAACCTACGGTCTTCTCCGTTCCTTCGGCTCTACACTGGTGACCCCGACGTCGGTTTTCGGATAAGTTTTCTGAAACCACACACATTATGGCTACGAACGCCGTTGCAATGAAACTGCCGGAGTTTTGGGAGTCTTCCGCGGCTACATGGTTCGCGCAGGCTGAGGCACAGTTCGCGCTCAGAGACATAACAGCAGACGAGACCAGGTACTACTACGTAGTGGCAGCGCTGGGGGGCGCTACGGCTTCCAGGATAAGCGTTTTCATAACCAACCCACCGGCCGATGGTAAATACGCCGCACTTAAACATATCCTCCTTGAAACTTTTGAACTGTCAACAACGGAGAGAGCACGTCGCCTCTTCGCAATTCAGGGCTTGGGAGATGGCAAACCATCGGAGCTAATGAGCAGGATGTTAAACCTACTGGGTCAAGAAAAGCCATGTTTCCTGTTTATGGAGCTGTTTCTGCGCAACATGCCGCCCCACGTCCAGACTGCGCTCGCTAACTCCACCATCACTGATCCCCGTGAGCTGGCAAAGGAGGCTGACCGATTCTTCGTCGCTACACAACGTTCCTCCCATGCCGGGGTGCTGGCTCCTACCTTCACTGGCCCCCCGCCGACATCGCGGGCGTGGCCCGACGGTGGCGCCACAGCGTCAGACCGCTACAAGCCCTCTGGACTCTGTATGTACCACGCTCGATTTGGTGCGAAAGCTAAACGGTGCCGTTCCCCCTGCAACTACAGGCCGACGGGAAACGAGAGGGCCAACACTCAGTAGTGGCCATGAGTGTTGGCGATACGAGCAGGCTACTCTTCATCCTCGACACCATCTCCGGTCGGCGATTTCTTTGTGACACGGGCGCACAGAGAAGCGTGCTCCCTGCTACTGACGTCGACATCATGGGCGGGGAGCGGGGCCCCCAGTTGGCGACGGCTGACGGCAGCCCTATCCACACCTACGGCGTGCGGTCTGTAGAACTGTGTTTTGGTGGACAACGTTTCACGTGGGAGTTCGTCATGGCCAATGTAACGCTTCCCCTCCTCGGAGCTGATTTTTTGTGCGCTTACGGTTTGCTAGTGGACATTCAGAACAGCCGTCTGGTCGATGCCTTAACCTTCTCCTCCTTCGCATGTACGCGGAGGGAAGCGGCCTATGCAGGTCTAGCCAACTCTCTCTCAGAGGCAGACAAGTTCAACCGCCTCCTCGCTGAGTTCCCTGACCTCACCCAGCCTACCTTCTCTGCACCTACCGCTAAGCATGGGGTGGAGCATCACATTGCTTCGAAGGGGCCCCCGGTCTACGCCAGAGCCAGGCGTCTCGACCCCGCCAAACTCGCCATTGCCAAGTCTGAGTTTGAGCACCTGGAACGCATGGGGATCATCCGCCGCTCTGACAGCCCGTGGGCGTCCCCACTCCACATCGTCGCTAAGCCAGATGGAGGTTGGCGCCCATGCGGGGACTACCGCCGACTAAATGACGCCACCACGCCCGACCGCTATCCTGTCCCGCATATCCAGGACTTTTCTGCAAACCTGTCTGGCAAATGCGTCTTCTCAAAAGTCGACCTGGTCCGTGGTTATCATCAAGTTCCCGTGCACCCCTCAGACATCCCCAAGACAGCGGTGACTACCCCATTTGGCCTATTTGAATTCCTACGAATGCCATTTGGACTCAAAAACGCGGCCCAGTCCTTTCAGCGGCTGATGGATTCAGTGCTCCGTGGCCTTCCTTTCATCTTTGTCTATTTGGACGACATACTCATCGCCAGCGCCTCCGAGGAAGAACACCTGTCCCATCTTCATGCCCTCTTCACACGCCTCAGCCAGCATGGGCTGATCGTCAACCCGGCGAAGTGCCGGTTCGGGCTGACAGCCATTGATTTCCTCGGGCACCGCATCACTGGGGACGGGGCAGTCCCCCTGCCCTCAAAGGTGGAAGCGGTGGCGGCCTTTCCGCGCCCCCAAACAGCTCGTGCGCTCAGGGAGTTCATCGGGATGGTGACATTCTACCACCGCTTCATTCCCCGAGCCGCCTTTATCATCCGGCCACTGTACGAGGCGCTGAAAGGCATGTCCCCCAACCAGGCGGTCGACTGGACAGCAGAGCGGGACCGTGCGTTCACCGAGACTAAAGCTGCGCTCTCCCAGGCTACCCTGCTAGCGCATCCTTCACCTACAGTGCCTATTTCCATAACCACGGATGCATCGGACTATGCTGTTGGTGCGGTTCACGAACAGTGGGTGGGGGGGGCTTGGCAGCCTTTGGCCTTTTTCAGTCGCCAGCTTACACCCCGAGAGCGCAAGTATAGTACTTTTGACAGGGAACTCCTCGGTCTCTGGCTCGCCGTCCGGCATTTCCGTTTCCTGCTAGAGGGCCGCGAGTTTACTGCGTACGTGGACCACAAGCCCCTCACGTTTGCCATGTCCAAGACGGCCGAGCCATGGTCCGCTCGCCAGCAGCGACAACTCTCCTACATTTCGGAATTCACTACCGACATCCAGCACGTCGCTGGTAAGTCTAACCAGGTAGCTGACTGCCTCTCTAGGGCAGTGATTGGAGCGGTCCACCTAGGCCTTGACTATGCACAGATGGCCGCTGACCAGGCCACGGACCCGAGCATCCTCCGTCTCCGGGCCTCCGACACGGGGCTCCGCCTGCAGGACGTTCCTTTCAGCGACACAGGTGTCACCCTCCTGTGTGACGTCTCCACAGGACAGCCCAGGCCCATCGTCCCGCACAGCTGGAGACGCCCCGTATTTGAAGCTGTGCACGGCCTCTCTCATCCAGGCGGTAAGCCATCCGTGCGCCTGACCTCTGCTAAGTTTGTGTGGGAGGGACTTAAGAGAGACGTGAAAGCGTGGGCCGACTCGTGTGTTGCCTGTCAGCGGGCTAAGATACACCGCCACATTAAGGCGCCCCTGGAACGCTTCGCAGTGCCGGAGAGACGATTTGACCATGTCCACGTCGACCTGGTTGGTCCCCTACCCCCCTCCCAGGGGTTCACCTACCTCTTCACTGTGGTGGACAGGACTACGCGCTGGCCTGAAGCTGTTCCCCTGGCATCCACGACGTCTGCTGATGTGGCCCGGGCTTTTATTGGGTCGTGGGTCTCACGTTTCGGTACGCCTTCCGACCTTTCATCTGACCGCGGGCCACAGTTTACCTCAGAGCTATGGAATGCTGTGGGTGAGGCTCTGGGCGTCAAGCTTCATCGCACTACCGCCTACCACCCTCAGGCGAACGGCCTATGTGAGCGCTTCCACCGGTCCATGAAGGCTGCGCTTCGGGCTACTCTCAAGGACTGCAACTGGGTCGACAAGCTCCCATGGGTCATGCTGGGCCTGCGGACCGCCCCGAAGGAAGACCTACAAGCCTCCTCTGCGGAGCTGGTGTACGGCACGCCGCTGCGAGTCCCAGGCGATTTCATGCCCAATGCAACGCGTCCCTGGTCAGCTGTGGACCAACGAGCCTCCTTGCTGGACGGGGTCAGAGCTTTCACACCCGTCCCTACCGCCCAACACGGCGCGCCGGTGTCCCAGGTGCCCCCAGGTCTGCAGTCAGCGGACTACGTGTTCATCCGTCACGACGCACACCGCCCCCCTCTGCAACCCCCTTATGACGGCCCCTTCCGCGTCCTGGAACGGGGAACTAAGCACCTGGTGGTGGATTTTGGGGGCACGGCCGAGCATGTTTCAGTGGACCGAGTTAAACCCGCACACCTGGACTTGACGCAGCCATTGGAGTTAGCCCAACCTCCTCGTCGCGGTCGTCCCCCGGCTCCGCCTCCTCCCCCCGTGGAGGCCCGAGCTGCCTCTTCTGCTCCTCAGGCCGACCTCCACAGGCCCGCGTCAATGCCTCCCGGAGACACTCCGGCCCCTGTTATCCGGAGCCGCCGCGGGGGGACGACAGGCCGTCCGCGCCTGCCTGACTTCGATTACTAGGGCGAATTCTGGGGGGGCTCATGTGGTGGACACGTATTGGGGACAGAATTCAACCCAGGAACTAAGGGTTAAGTCATGGTTGCCCTGGCAGGTTAACGCAGGGTTAAGTTATGGTTGTCCAGCCAGTTTTCTGGGGATTCTTGCCACCTCCGCTCAGTCGAGCTGTGGGTTTTGTTTGTCTCGCTGATTTACCGTTGATTAAAGAAAGTTGCCTACACGGCTAAAGTGTGAACCTACGGTCTTCTCCGTTCCTTCGGCTCTACAACGTCATGTTTTGTTTGTAAGGTGCGCGTGTAGCAGATTTGGAATGGAGTGTTTACTCACTTTATTATTTAAAATGTACATTTCACGCAGCCCTAGCCCACTGTTTAAAATAAAGGTATGTTCTATTTTTTTGTCATTTGTACGTTAGGAAAAGTTAGGCATACTGTTTGGCCTAAGATGTTACACAGCCACCTGCCACTACTGCGTGGGGGGGGGGGTGCACCCACCACTAGGAGGAGGGAGCTGCAGCCCCCCCCTTCTAATGATTCTGCGACTTTAACGTAGTGACATATTCTCCAACAATGTGGTACTGACTGGTTGATTCTGAAACGTGTCTATGTCTCTGTGTCTTTCAGCCAGTCCACTTGGCCCAGAGTTGTTTCCAGGTGGAAGCCTTTGGACACAACTTCACTTTGGACCTGGAGCTCAACCAGTCAGTATCTTTAGCCCAGATGTATCAGTTTAACCTCTGGTATCTGCTTGCTTCAGTAAACGTTCTTCACCACTGAATGCACTATGAGCTCTTTAGCAAACACTCTGTTATGATATATGGCAAGATGTGAACTAGACTATTACCAATGTGAGAACACACACACACACACACACACACACACACACACACACACACGGGTAAACAGCACAGAGGCTGTTAATACAGATGACCTCCCAAGAGAAGAGAAAGACAGACCTGGATTATGATGACATCATTACTGATGAGGTTCCAGGGCGTAAACAACTTTCTATACACCTATCAAAGCAAGTAGCTGTACTATTTAATTATGAAAAGAATACACTGTTATTCTTTGCACTGTCCATCTAGAGAGAGCAAGAGAGGGAGAGAGACAGGAAGAGAGAGAGAGAGGGGGGGATTTGCAGACAAAGGGATTTGCTGCACTAACCAATAAGGTTTTGCAGCTTCAAGCTAGCATAGATGTTTCTAGGCTGCTACTAACCACAGCTTGTCACTTAGCGCTAGTGGGTATTTTCACATAGGCAGTTTCTTAAAGCCCCTTTCACACTGGCCACAAAACCCCGCAAAAAAACATGCTATTGTCCGCCTTTGGTCAATGTAAAAAGGCGGATGTTAGCGGGTTTTTTTTTTTTGGCCAGTGTGAAAGGGCATATATGAGATCTAAATCCCCATAAACACAGATATCACATCTTTCCACCTTCAGAGGCTTCCAAACGAAGTTCCACTCATTTAAAAGCGCAAGGAAGTGTTGGTATGATTCACCCACCAAACTGATGAATGTGATCACCCTCCTGGTCGAGAAGATTTCAGACGACACATTCTGAGTGATTTTATGAGCTACACTTAACGAGAGAGAGGAAACTTCTCGAGTACGGCTTAATGAGAGAAATGTGTAAGATGTATATTCAAGGTCTTTTCTCTCTTTGTAGTCACCTTCTGTCCTCCGAATACGTGGAACGGCACTTTAACGAAGATGGCAAACCTTCACAGTCTATGGTAAGACTATATGTGTGTCTCATAATATAATACATGATAATACACACACCAGGGGCGGAGCGTGGGTCTCAGCACAAATGGGGCGGAGCTTCTCGATGAGCCCTTGTGATAGTCATTTTAAAATTCAAAAACTGTAAACTAGCGGACATCTCATCCTATCCAGCAAACAACACAAATGGTCACCTATTGAGCCAAGCAGCCTACATGTCTAAGAAAGAATAGAAAAGCCACTTTTGTCAGACAAACCTGTTCAGAAGCTTGTTCTGTAGAACAAAAAAAAAGTGTTGCCAGTCGCGCTCAAATATTTATGCAGAGGACAGGCGCCCGACCCTCCCAATTGACGCGTATACCAGGCTGGGTTGAAGCGGCGTCTGTCCTTGTCGTATGGAAAAAAGTTATACGTATCCTTAAAACCAGGCTGACAAGGGCCATCAGAGCTCGGATAACTTCGGGGGTGAGAGGGCAGTTCTTGAAAAGGTCCGGGTCCGTCGGATACGCCTCTTGGCATAAAATGTTAGTTCCGAAGTTACCGCCAGCTGACCCGGGTCCGGTGCTGTCAGAGGCGGGTGGATCTCCGGGAGGGGTAACGCTGCCATCGCTGCTACTGGAAGCACTAACGTAACTGTCCTCTGATGCTGGCGGCTCTCCGGGCTGTAACGACAACGTTAGTGTTGTGTTTGGGCGGGGTTGTTGCTGGTCCTCTGGTCTTTGATCAGTGACAGTGTTGCTAATGCTAACGTTACTGCTATTGCTAGCCTCGTCGTCAGTCGTCAGATCCACCCGATCTTCGCGGTTGTCCTGAGAGGTCGCCACTGACTGAGATGAAAAATAATTTGTAAGAGGACGACACGACGCAATTAGCTTCTTCTTCTTACTTTCTTGCTTCTTGCGTTTGAATGAGCCTGATTCATTATTTTTCTTCTCCATTTTGAAGTTCCCTCAAATTCATTCATAAAACTGTCCAGTTCTGTCAAGTGTAAAAACGCTTACTCACTCCCCATTCTGGCATTGTGGCGCAGTTATACCTCACAACCAATCAGCTGGATCACAGCTTCGACGCATTCACGAATAGTCGTAAAAAAGGCTATAGCCTTTATAGGGGCCGTTAATATCTATGTATAGGGGCCCCGTACTGCACTGTATTTTTTATCATTAGCCGACTTTACGAATGTGTCACTGAATGCGTTGGAGTCCCGAGACCCGGTGCGTTCACGGACGCTCGTAAACTCGGCAACAGAGCTCCAAACGGGGCCCCCCGACCTTGTGGGCCCTGGGGCGACCACCCCCATGCGCCCCGCTCTGGCTCCGCCACAGACACACACTCATGCTTACATACACACACACACAAACACACACTCATACACAAATGTAGTAGCGTTAAATTAGAATATATAGAGGAAGGTGAGTGGGCCAAAATAAGTAAACAGAATAATAACATCAATGGTTATAATGGTTGTAATAATAATAAAATTAGATAATTAGATATGATAAATCGTCAAGACAGGTCCACCGGTCATAGAACCAGTACCAGGGGGCAAACAGGCACCGCATAGGCTCACCCATCGTCCGCCTACCCCACAACCGTCCACTGCAGAGCATATTGGTTATGATGAGGTACCTGAGTTTGTACCTGCACACGTGCATATACAATCAAGCAACACAAAAGCACAAAAACACATACACTACCCAAACAGCAATGTTTGAGCAACATTCCCAACAATGATTTGAAATGTTTTGCACCATTTAATCAGATCACATCCCTCTGTCTCACCCCAATATCCTGGTTTACTTGGAAATACGTCACATTACGGCGCAGTGGTTAGCGTGGTCGCCTCACAGCAAGAAGGTCCTGGGTTCGAGCCCCGGGTTAGTCCAATCTTGGGGGGTCGTCCCGGGTCGTCCTCTGTGTGGAGTCTGTATGTTCTCCCCGTGTCTGCGTGAGTTTCCTCCGGGTGCTCCGATTTCCTCCCACAGTCCAACGACATGTAGGTCAGGTGAATCGGCCGTTCTAAATTGTCCCTAGGTGTGTGTGTGTGGGGGGGGGCCCTTTGATGGGGGGCCCTTTGATGGACTGGTAGCCTGTCCAGGGTGTCTCCCCGCCTGCTGCTCAATGACTGCTGGGATAGGCTCCAGCATCCCGCAACCCTGAGAGCAGGATAAGCGGTTTGCACAGTAGATGTATTCCATTTTATCTTCCTTTTTTATCTTCACTCATGCTGCTTTATATTGATTTTATTAGCCTCTTTTATCTATTTTTGGGAAGTGCTTTGTTCTCTCTGTTTTAAACGTGCTATATAACTGCCATTACTGTGTGTCATACAGGCATGTTCATGTCCATCAATAAATTGGATGCATTCCTTACTGTTGCCGCCTCTCAGAGGACTGTGGAACAAGGCACTGACTGCCTGTAGTGCAAGGCCAGCTCAGGAGGGAATTGTCCAAAGATAAGAGAAAATGGTTGAAAGTCGTGGCGTCTAATGTGAGACACCGGGAGGAATGTCACTGCATTCTGCTAGCCAGAAGGGACAGATAGTGATTTAAAAAAAAATCATTGTACTAATGTGCTGCAAAGTGCCCTACTGCACCCCACACCCCACCAGCACCCAGTGTCCCCACCCATTCTCATGACCAACTCTCTCTCTCTCTCGCTCTCGCTCTCTCTCTCTCTCTCTCTCTTCTCCTGGCCAATGGGGAGCTTGTTTCCATAGCAACGAGTCAGCTCAGCGGTGTCATTAAGTTCTTGGCAGAGTAGAGAATGAAAGAAGACCATGAGGGGAGGGTAGAGGACAGAAAGAGAGGGGAGGAGGCAAAACAGGAGTAAATTGCATTTAATACAAAGGCAGAGTGGACCTTCGCACCATAGTTTGTCAGCTTGAGTGTGTCTGTTGGTACATGCCCACAGCCTTTTGCACGCACAGGCTTGTGGGTGTGTGTGTGTTTTTATGTGAGCTGTTGGTTTGCTCTAAAAGCGGTGGGTGGGAGAGGGGGGCTTGCAGCGGATAGAAACGAGTAGTCAGACCAGACTGCAGCTCAGCTGGATGAGGCCTCACGCGGATGCCCACTGCTCCAGGACATGGCATGCTGCATTCAGGACAGAGCGAGCGTCAGCCGTGCTGGCAGTGATGGCGACAGTTGTCTGCCCAACACATATCTCTGCTGTCAAGTGGCACCTTTTATTGCCTTTCAAAGTGCTCAGTGGTCATTAACCCATGCTGTTGTGTGTGTGTGTGTGGGGGGGGGGGGATCAGAAGCCCTGCTGAGTTCAATTTAGTTCAGGTGATTGAAGGTTGCTCACCTTTCTCAAATGCCCTGCAGTTCATCTTAATGGGTCTGACCTACATTGTGAAAAATATGAAGCGTAATTTGGTCTGGTTTTCAGTCCTGTAATAGTTCTTCATAGAACAAGTGAATAATTCTGCCAGTGAATTGAAATATTTCATTACTGTCATATCAATGTTGCTCAAGGTAAGAGCATTCTTGTAGACAAGTTGTTTGGAACGAAAACAGTGGAATTATCTTGTGTCATGAAGATTTTTGTCCACTTGTTTTAAGAAAGGTGGCACGGTGGTGCAGTGGTTAGCACGGTCACCTCACAGCAAGAAGGTCCTGGGTTTGAGCCCCGAGGTAGTCCAACCTTGCGGGTCGTCCCGGGTCGTCTTCTGTGTGGAGTTTGCATGTTCTTCGCATTTCTGTGTGGGTTTCCTCCGGGTGCTCCGGTTTCCTCCCACAGTCCAAAGACATGTAGGTCAGGTGAATCAGCCATACTGAATTGTCCCTGGGTATAAATGTGCGTGTGTGTCAGCCCTGTGATGGCCTGGCGGTCTGTCCAGGGTGTCTCCCCGCGTGCTGACCAATGACTGCTGGGATAGGCTCCAGCATCCCCATGACCCTGTGAGCAGGATAAGCGGTTTAGATAATGGATGGATTGATGGATGGATGTTTTAAGACAGAGAAAATGAAAACGCAGTTAGGGCTAGGCTTTGCCTTCTTTTTGCGGAATAGTGCAGAATAGTTTTTGCAGACTAGTGAAGACAAAGCCTTCAATCCAAAGTTGCTGGGATAGTTAAGGATGACGTTAGATGCTGGAAGTTACAGGGAAGAGAAAAGTAGATTTTTTTTTAAATTTACAGTCCTCGCTGTACTTCTGTACGGTAGCTCTACTGCTGTGGGAAGACACAGTGTGCCCACAGCAGTACTGATCCATGTTTCCCCACACTATGGCAGTTTGAACCCGGGTGAGTGGTGGTTAACTGAAGAGCTCCTGCAGCACACACCCCACCTCCACTGTCGGCAGAAGCAGTTTTGAATGGCAGCGTGCACATGACACAAGTAGGTCACAAACTGTGCCATCCTTGGCGTTCTGGGATGAGGGGGTGGGTGGCTAATACAGAGGAAGGTGCATTTGAAGAGGTTTTCAGAAGCTTTCCTGGGTGTTGGGACAAAAGGATGAAACAAATAAACCACTTGAATGCACTTTCAGAGCCATTAGTGATTATGCTAATTGTGTCAGTGGTAGTCGTCGAGTGTGACAGCAACGTACTTGTGTGCTTTGGGTCTGCAGGGAGGAGAGCACTGCTACTACCAGGGGAGGTTGAGAGGTCTACCAGAGTCTTGGGCAGCTCTCTCCACCTGCCATGGTCTTTGGTGAGCCTCTAACATCCCTCACTTTACAATTACCTCCTGCTCACAATGGATAGAAACTGCGGCAACGGCCAGGGGGACAAACAATACTTATTAACCTTTACATGCTCACCAGGCAATGTGATGTGAATACAGCTGTTGATATATGTGACTTGCCTTTAAACTGTCATGGTGAACCTGGTTTGTTTTGTCCTGGCTTCTGTGTGCTCTCTGTCTCCATATTAGTGGCATGTTCTCAGATGGTTTTTTCTCCTACGGGATTGAGCCTATTCTCAACGGGAGCAGTCAGGTAAGAGGTTGCCGCGGGAAATGTGCAGTAGAGTTAAGATCTTTGTGGGCTAGTGGTATTGAAAGCAAAAAAATAAATCAGCCTTATTTGTATTATGCATTCTGCTCTAGGATGACGGTGCTCACTTGATCCGCAGGATGCCTGATATTAGACTGTCCCCCGACTGCCCAGGTAAAAAAAACCCAAAAAAGCCATTAAATAATTTGATACCAAATCTAAAGGTATCTCAAATGAAGAACTTTTCCCTGCTTGTATCTCACCCTGCAACGTCTACCTCAAAACGCTCCGGGCAGGGGCGTCTGGGTAGTGTGGCGGTCAATTCGGTTGCCTAGTTCAAATCCCACCCGCAGACACGGAAGCCGGATGTGCGTATGTGTCCTGTCGCTGTACTAGTGCCTACTCTGATCGGTCAGGGCGCCTGTTCAGAGGGGAGTGGGAGCTGGGGGGAATAGTGTGATCCTCCCATGCGCTACGTCCCCTTGGTGAAACTCCTCACTGTCAGGCGAAAAAAGCGGCTGGTGACTCCGCATATATCGGAGGAGACCTGTGGTATTCTGCAGCCCTCCCCGGATCGACAGAGGGGGTGGATCAGCGACCGGGACGGCCCAGAAGAGCAGGGTAATTGGACAATTACAGAGAGGGAAAAAAAGGGGGGGGGGTCCAAAAAAAAAATTCCAGCTAGCATTACAGCATGTGGGTAAATGCAGCTTGATGCCTGTGTCCAGACTGTGCCGAAGACAGCCGGTGGGATCGTCACAGCGGAGGTGATGGTGATGATGACAGACCAAATCAAATGAAGGAGCAGCAGGCCACTGGGGGATTGAGGCGATCTAAGAGATATGTCCGCAGGCCCTCTGTTCAGACTGAGACCAAATATATCGAACTGATGGTGGTCAACGACTACGAGATGGTGAGATAACCCTCTTATCAGTTGTCAGCACGTCTGGGTGTGCATGCGTATATCTCTGTGAGCAGAAACGTGTTTTTTTGTGTATGTTTGAAGCTGGTTATGTGAATTTCTGCCCAGTGGCGGGAGACGAAGCAGCACACTGTTTTAGTTGAGAGGGATTCCCAAAATTCTGTTTCATGTTGCTTAAATGATGTAATAAGACAATCGTGGACCATTCTGCACGGCATCTAACACTGACTTGCTTTTTTCTTTTTGTGTATGTGTCTAACTACTGAAATCAAAGCAATCAATTACAAATAAATTGTGTAAATGGGCGCTTTGGATAATGGATGGATGGACGGATGGAAATATAACATACAGGTTTAGATAAATGCTAGTCTGTAAATATGTAAAATGCGGCACTTCCTGTGCACCAGCACACGCTCAGCAATCAACAAATAGGCAAACCAGCAAATCAACAAATTGGCTGCATGGTGGCACAGAGGTTATCGTTGTCACCTCACAGCAAGAAGGTCCTGGGTTCGAACCCCGGGGTTGTCCAACCTTGGGAGTCATCCCAGGTCGTCTTCTGTGTGGAGTGTGCATGTTCTCCCCGTGTCTGCGGTGGGTTTTCCGGGTGCTGCTTGTCCTGTCATTCATTAGCCAGTGGATTATATATATATATATATATATATATATATATATATATATATATATAAATAATCGAGTTACTCAAGTAAATTCTCTATCAATAAAACTACTTGAGCAAGGACATACCATCTCTATCAATAAAACTACTGTATCTGTGTTGATATATATATATATATATATATATATATATATATATCATATATCAACACAGATACAGGAGAAAAAAAGGTTAAATGCATCAGTTTTCCTGTATCTGTGTTGATACAGGAAAACTGATGCATTAAAACTTCTATGTTGATACAGGATTTTTTTCCTGTATCTGTGTTGATATTCCACTCCTCATTAGTTAAGCACTTATAACACCATTGATAGTTTCGGAAAAAAATGCTATATACACACACACACACACACACACACACACACACACACACACACACACACACACATATATATATAAATAACAAGTGATTCAAGTTAATTCTTTAATGGACAGTACAAGCCTGTTTCATGCTATATGCAATTATCAGCTGTCAATCAGCCGATGATTGCATGTATCTGTCAATGTTAATAAACATTGTATCCAGATGACCTTATTCAACCTTCTTTGATTTTCTTTCCTGGATTATTGAGCATGCATAAAGACACTTAAATTCTCCATACCTGCAAATTCACTTGGTGAACAACAGAAATCAGCTGAAGCGATGGCGTTCTGCCTCTCATGCCAGTGAATGTGTGTCTGCCTGCAGTTTGTGCAGCTGCGTCGCTCCAGCAGTCAGACCAAAAACTTTGCCAAAGCGGTGGTCAACATGGCAGACGCGGTAAGTGTCCTTTTTCTCACTCTCCGCCAAACTTTTACACACACACACACACACACACACACACACACACACACACACACACACACACACACACACACACACACACACACACCAAACTGAAGAGAAGTACACTTCCACAGCTGGGAATTGAGCTATCGTGGACAGTGCACACGGTGAATTTTTATGTCCACAAAAATAAATTTTCAAACTACATGCTGTGAGGTGTTCTTGTCAACAAACCAATAGATTGTCGGATATGTTTGGATCCCAGATCTACAAGGAACAGCTGAACACAAGAATCGTGTTAGTTGCCATGGAGACCTGGTCCTCTGAAAATATGATGCCGGTAGTGGTGGACCCTTTGACCACGCTGCAAAACTTCATGAAATACAGGAAGGATAGCATCAAAGAACAGAGTGACGTCGTCCACCTCTTCTCGTAAGGACCCTCGAACCCAACCCCAAACCCCCCTTAACAACAGAATATAAACCCATCAAACACCTTTTGTTGTGTTTAATACTTGTACAGTTTAGTCTTCAATCTCGTGCCTTCTCATTTATTGGCTAACTGATGGTACTGTGTGTTATCCAGGGGGCGTACGTTCCAGAGTAGCCGCAGTGGGACAGCCTACACAGGAGGAGTGTGCTCTCTAACCAGGGGAGGGGGCATCAATGAGGTGAGGAAGATCTGCACATGTCCATCACCCCAGTCAGTGTACCTGCATGTATGGGATATATGTCCTAGTCCCACTGCCAACCAATAGAGTGTCTGAATGGGTCTGTTCCAGTATGGGAATGTCGGTGCCATGGCCATCATGCTGTGCCAGAGTCTCGGCCAGAACATCGGGATGAGGTGGAACAACGTGCGCATGTCAGCAGGTGAGGAACACAATGGAGGAACAACTGATGCAAGGAAATCAGAGAGCACACAAAGAGCAGATTAAAAGAAACGTAATGGCACAATGAGGATGTAGAGGCTCGGACAGATAGATGGGGAGAAGAAGCCATAAAGACAAGGAAGTGGTGAATAAATCAGCAAAGAAAGCAGTGATAAATGCAGATGAGATACAGGATGCGGGGGCCATCAAGGAGGGGGTTGATAGTTACAAGAGGGTTGGGTTGAACAGGGAGACAGCCGGGTGCTGGTATCTCAGCATGGCAGTGCGTTGCGACAGGTTCATCAGTAATTAGAGTTCCATTAGGTGATAAATCACCTGAATATAAGCAAGCTGAGGGGTGGGAGGGTTTGCTGTCAATCAACAATAGGCTGGGTGATGAATGCTAAAGTGCTGCTTGTCCTGTCATTCATTAGCAAGTAGAGCACACAGTTCACTGACCGACAGCCCTTTTCATATTTCTTTTTACTATGTTTTCATACAGCAGCACGGTGGCGCAGTGGTTAGCGCGGTCACCTGACAGCAAGAAGGTCCTGGGTTCGACCCCGGGGTAGTCCAACCTTGGGGGTCGTCCCGGGTCGTCCTCTGTGGAGTTTGCATGTTCTCCCCGTGTCTGTGTGGTTTTCCTCCCACAGTCCTAAGACATGTAGGTCAGGTGAATCGGCCATACTAAATTGCCCGTAGGTGTGTGTGTGTGTGTGTGTGTGTGTGTGTGTGTATGGATGTGTGTGTCGGCCTGTCCAGGGTGTCTCCCCGCCTGCCACCCAATTATTGCTGGGATAGGCTCCAGCATCCCCGCGACCCTGAGAGCAGGATAAGCGGTTCGTATAATGGATCCATCTATTCACCGAACCACTTATCCTGCTGCTGAAAACATCCAAATCTGTCGGGTCCTGGTCCATGGATGCCATTGAAATGCTTTGAGGGTGCTCTGAATACACTAATTGGAATAGTGCAGCTTGCGACTCCCTTGATGAACTCACTGACACAGTGACGTCATACATCAAGTTCTGCGAGGAAATGTGCATCCCTACCAAAGCCGTGACATTGTACAGCAATGAAAAAACACTGGTTCTCCAAAGAATTACACCTCCCACACAAAGAAAAGGACTGGGCATACAAAAACGGAAACAGGGATCAGTACAGAGCAGCCAAGTATAAGTTTTGTGCTGCAATAAGAAAAGCAAAGTCCAGCTAAGCAACAAAACTCAAACAACAATTCTCTTCCAGTAACTCCAGAGCAATACGAAAAAAATTTTAAGGAGATGACACATTACAAAAAAAAACGCCCCTGCTCCCCTCCAGACAATGACCATAACCTCCCAGATAAATGAAACAGGTTTTATGCAAGGTTTGAAAAACCTATTCCACCAGCCATCCCCCCTACTCCATCCAGGAGGATGAGGAGAGAGCAACATTCAAGAGGCTGAACATTAGGAATGCAGCAGGGCAAGATGGCATCAGTCCTGCTTTGTTGAGCCACTGTGCAGCACAATTGGCACCAATATTTTCCACCATATTTAACACCCCTCTAAGCCAATGTACAGTCCCACAGTGCTTCAAACTCTTTACCATCGTTCCTGTGTCCAATTCCTCAAAGATCACCGGACTCAATGACTTCAGACCAGTTGCCCTAACATCTGTGGCCATGAAAGCATTTGAGCGCACCATTCTGTCACGCTTGAAATATTGCACCTCCCCAATGATGGCCCCATATTAACTTGATGGACTCATGTCAAGCCAACCGGTCTGTTGAGGATGCAGTTAGCATAGCCCTGCACCATGCCCTGCAACACCTGGAATCACCAAACACCTATGCATGCACCCTGTTCATAGACTTTTGTTCTGCCTTCAACTCCATCAACCCACTCAAAGTCTTTACCATACTCCTGGATATGAACATTGACCCAGCCATATGCTGCTGGATTCGGAACTTCCTTTGGAACAGGCCACAGAGGGTGAAGGTTAATAACCTAACCCCACACCCTCTTACCCTCAGTACAGGTGCTCCTCAGGGCTGTGTTCTCTCTCCCTGGCTCTTCTCACTTTACACCACCCACTTTACATCCCCGGTTAACTCTGTGAAAATAATAAAATATGCCGATGACACAACCATTGTAGGCCTCGTCTCCAACAATGATGAAACCCAGCACTGCACTGAAGTAGACCAAGCTGTCACATGGTGTGCAAACAACAATCTTCTGCTTAATACAGCCAAAACCCAAGAACTCATTATCGACTTCCGATGCATTCCGAATCCCAAAACACCCATATAAATGAACAGAGACCTCATCACCACCACCGACTCTTTTACAACGGGCAGGCAGATAATCAGGCAGGGGAACAGCAAGCTGATTCGGGCGGTAAGAATGTAATTGATGACAGCTTGGCTGTCCCGAGTGTCAAAACAGATGAAAGGAAAGGAGTAGAGGATAAACCGGCACCAGGGAAAAGCAGCGGAAAAGGGCCAGCAACTGGACCTGACCAAAGTCAGGCTGGTGGTGCGAAGGGGAGCAAGAGTGAGTCGGGCGTTATGGAGAGTGCTGCTGGTGAGGATGAGGTGGAGGAAATGGGGTATGACACTGACTCTGACTGTATCTCTGTTACAGACTCGCAGTCATAAATTGTAGCTCTGTATTCACTTGAGGAAATACATGGTTTTCTAGATGACACCTTTGGAAAATCTATGAAAGTGTCTGAGTATTTTCCAGATACGGAACATTTATATTGAAAGCGCATCAGCTGTGCAGAAATTAGTTGGGTTCGATGTGTTGGATAAAAAAAAAAGTTTCCGTCGTGATGACTGTGTTACACTGGGTGATCTTCCTCTTACTGCTGCTGGAGGAGCCGCTGATTCATGGAGCCAGGCTGGATGTCCACAAATGGTGCTCTCCAGGACTTTTCCCAGAAACTGGTTTCTACCAGGAACATCACCCTGCAGCACATAGTGGCTGCAGCAGGATCAGGACTTGACAACACAGAGGCTGTAGCTCAGCTGCTCAACATGAGGTCTACATGCCGCACAAGAAACTTTTTAAAATTACGAATTGAAAAACTGTCTGAAGAAGAGCTGAAGATGGCGAGGGACTACGACACGCGGGAGCAGAGCATCCACACAGAAATTCCTTTTTTTCAGAACTTAGGGTAGTATCGTGCTTAGTGGGAGTTGATGAAGATCTGGTTCTCTTTTTTTTCTAATTTGTGTAACGAGGGAAAGCCCTGGCTGTATTATTGGCTTTGTTTTATTTTATTTATTTGTTATGTAAATTGTATAAACACAACATCCATTGCACGTTGTCCATCTTGGGAGAGAGATCCCTCCTCTGTTGCTCTCCCTGAAGGTACTTCCTATTTTTTCTCCCTGTTAAAGGTTTTTTAGGAAGTTGTTCCTCATCCGATGCGAGGGTCTAAGGACAGGGTGTTGTGTTGCTGCAAACCCCCCTGAGGCGAATTTGTGTTTTGTTATGTTGGGCTATTTAAGTTTGAAATTCTGTTTGTTGTTACAAATACTTATTTAGACTACTCGATGGTCTTTTTTTTTCTCCTGAAATTGTTTTCTTTGTGTGAGCTGGATTATAAAGAGATGATTATGTTTGGATATCAGCTGCTGGACTGTAATGTAATCAGTATAAATGTACTTTTTTTTTTTACCAACCCCCCCCCCCCCCCCCCCCCCCCCAGGAGACTGCAGGTGTCCAGATTCCTGGCTGGGCTGCATCATGGAGGACACTGGGTAGATGTCACTCACACACACACACACACACACACACACACACACACACACACACACACACACACACACACACACACACACACACACCAATGTCCACACATACACCCACAGAGGGGGTTCTTGAGCCATTTGATGTTACTGAATGAGAATCAGAATATGTTTTTACTGGCCAAGTGACATTGCATATACAAGAATTTTGACGTTGTAGGCCACATTATGGGCAAAAAGAAGTTTGTGAAAGAAAGAAGATAAAACGGCTACATAAAAAGGGGTAAAAATTGAGGGTGGGTTTCTTCTAAAAAGTTTTAGCTCTTGATGAGTATTGCACTTGTAAGATCCCCTGTAGCCAGAAACATACAGCGGTTTGGAGAATGGAGACAAAATATATAGAAACTGTCGCGCCAGTAGCTGACAGCAGGGCTGTTCCCTGTCAGTCTAAAGGCTGTTGTTATTATTATCATTATTGCTCCATTCATTTCACCCAATTAAACGATTGAACAGACTCACTACTTCATTTGCTCCATTATTGGATTTGACTTTCACTCTGGTCTCAATAAACCAAGTCAGAAATCATGCAGCTATTGGATGTGTTAAATGTTTTGCTGGAACATCAAACCATAGTAGAAAGAATGGTGAATTAAATGCATTTAATATGGTGTGTAATTTGGAGCCAGATGGATCACCACAGATTGTTAATTATCCTCTCTGCAATATCTGAGTACAGATAGAAATATTTATGTCAGATTGTTTAAATAATTGGACAGACAGCCAAAATGGAACTGGCCTCCATCACTGGCACACAAGCATTGTGTTCTCTCTCTCTGTCGTACTGTCTGCCTTTCTGGTCTTCTGTGTCCGTCTGTGTGTGTGTGTGTGTGTGTGTGTGTGTGTGTGTGTGTGTGTGTGTGTGTGTGTGCAGATACTACCTACCCAGAAAGTTCTCTCGCTGCAGTGTGGATGAGTACATCCAGTTCTTACTCCAGGGGGGCGGTAGCTGCCTCTTCAACAAGCCCAACAAGGTGAGCACTGAGCAGTTCTGCAGGATTCAGTGAAGCCTGGCCATGTCTAGCACGGTCAAGTCAAGTCAGTTTTGTTTGTATAGCCCAATAGAGCGGAGCTGAATGCCTCCTAGCACCATCGTTTATAGGCTAATTACCATATTCCAGACGACAAGTCGCATCGGAGTATAAGTGACATTCAGCAAAAAAACAAAAACGTGTTGTTGCAAGGAAAACAACGGGGCCACACGGTGGCGCAATGGTTATAGCGCTATCACCTCGCAGCGTTTTAGATCAATCGCACAAAAAAAAATTTACAATAAGATCTAAGAGGTAAAATCTACCTAAAACGACCATGGACGGTCAACATGACCATCTCGTAATTTGCGCTTGATCGTGCACGTCATGTCACTATGACGTATTTTGGTCGCATCATTTCCTTCACAAAGTTCATTTCTCTGTTCTAGAAAAAATAAAAAATAAAAAACTAGCGTTCTCTGATACAGAGTAATAGTCTAAATTTGATTTTTGATTATTGCCAACATGTCTGGTTACAGACGCTGTTACTGACGCACCATGACTATCACCGACACGTTGCAGTATTTACAGGTGTTAAGACAGCCGCCATTTTAAATTGTTTGAAAAATAGTATTAAAAGTTGTTAAAATTTAAAATTTGGTGTCAGTTAGTTTCATAACAGACATACTAATGAAAACTACTAATAAGACATGTTAGTCCCTAGCTAACGGGTCTGACCCTTTAGCCGAGCGGTTAGTGATGTCGCCTTGTGGTGCAGTATCGAATCCCGCACCAGGCAAGAAAATAACCGGTTACATTGGTGGCAGTGGTGGGATCCGGAATTGTGCAGATCCTCAGAAGTCTCTTCGGAGCGCGGGAATAACAAAGCGCGAGGGCGCGCTTCCGGGGAGGGTGACGACTGTAAACTACTAATAAGACACGTTAGTCCCTAGCTAACGGGTCTGACCCTTTAGCCGAGCGGTTAGTGATGTCGCCTTGTGGTGCAGTACACCCCGTATCGAATCCCGCACCGGGCAAGAAAATAACCGGTTACACTAACATATGCAATGCATTAATATCTTAATTGGGCATTTATCTTAACAGAATATAGAGTTTGAAAACCGCGGCGGTCAAAATGACGGCCCACGATCGTTCTAGTAGTTTTTAAGTTCCGGTCGTTGTTTGGTAATGTTTTAATATTTATTTTCAGTTCTTTTTTAGATTTCAAGTTTTATTTGCCTTGTTACGTTTGTTAGATTAGCAATACGTGCTTTCCGTTTTGTTTTCAGGTAAAATTTTCACTTTTTCTATTTCACTAATTCAAATTCGACTATGTCTCTCTGAAGTTGAAATTGTTTAGAAATAGTATTATAGTTGTTAAAATTTTAATTTTAGTGTCAGTTAGTTTCATAATAGACATACTAACATACAGTGGTGTTTGAAAGTTTGTGAACCCTTCAGAATTTTGTCTATTTCTGCAAAAATATGACCTAAAACATCATCAGATTTTCACACAAGTCCCAAAAGTAGGTAAAGAGAACCCAAGTAAACAAATGAGACACAAATATTATACTTTGTCATTTATTTATTGAGGAAAATGATCCAATATTACATATCTGTGAGTGGCAAAATATGTGAACCTCTAGGATTAGCAGTTAATTTGAAGGTTAGAGTCAGGTGTTTTCAATCAATGGGATGGTAATCAGGTGTGAGTGGGCACCCTGTTTTATTTAAAGAACAGGGCTCTTTCAAAGTCTGATCTTTACAACACATGTTTGTGGAAGTGTGTCATGGCAAGAACAAAGGAGATTTCTGAGGACCTCAGAAAAAGCGTTGTTGATGCTCATCAGGCTGGAAAAGGTTACACAAATTTGGACTCCATCAATCCACAGTCAGACAGATTGTGTACAAATGGAGGAAATTCAAGACCATTGTTACCCTCCCCAGGAGTGGCCGACCATTAAAGATCACTCCAAGAGCAAGGCGTGTAATAGTTGGCCAGGTCACAAAGGAACACAGGGTAACTTCTTAGCAACTAAAAGCCTCTCTCACATTGGCTAATGTTAATGTTCACGAGTCCAGCATCAGGAGAACACTGAACAACAATACTGTGCATGGCAGGGTTGCAAGGAGAAAGCCACTGCTCTCCAAAAAGAACATTGCTGCCCATCTGCAGTTTGCTAAACATCACGTGCACAAGCCAGAAGGCTATTGGAAACATTTTTTATGGACGGATGAGACCAAAATGGAACTTTTTGGTTTAAATGAGAAGTGTTATGTCTGGAGAAAGGAAAACACTGCATTCCAGCATAAGAACCTTATCCCATCTGTGAAACATGGAGGTGGTGGTAGTATCATGGGTTGGACCTGTTTTGCTGCATCTGGGCCAGGACGGCTTGCCATCATTGATGGAACAATGAATTCTGACTTATACCAGTGACTTCTTAAGGGAAGTGTTAGGACATCTGTCCGTGAACTGAATCTCAAGAGAACGTGGGTCATGCAGCAACACAACGACCCTAAGCACACAAGTCGTTCTACCAAAGAATGGTTAAAGAAGAATAAAGTTAATGTTGTGGAATGGCCAAGTCAAAGTCCTGACCTTAATCCAATCAAAATGTTGTGGAAGGACCTGAAGCGAGCAGTTCATGTGAGGAAACCCACCAACACCCCAGGGTTGAAGCTGTTCTGTATGGAGGATTGGGCTAAAGTTCCTCCAAGCCGATGTGCTGGACTGATCCAACATCTACCAGAAACGTGTAGTTGCAGTTATTGCTGCACAAGGGGGGGGGGGGGTCACACAAGATACTGAAAGCAAAGGTTCACATACTTTTGCCACTCACGGATATGTAATACTGGATCATTTTTGTTATGGCAACGGCTGGAGCGGAACCAAAAGAGGCACTTCAGAGGCAACGGAATCTTTAGCCGCCGGGAGGGCGGATTTATTAACAAAATTGAACAAGGAAAAACACAAGAATAAAGTGTATTGTGTGTGTTGCGTTGTTCGTCTTGTTTGCGGGGTGTGTGTCTAAACTATGTGTGATGACCAGCAGGTTGTGTGTCTAGGCTATGTGTAAGTATTTACTCTATGTGTGGTGCGGTATTTAAATGACACCACACGTAGAGTAAGAGTAACATTTGATACTGGACACGCGTCCAATATGAAATGTGCGTGCAGGCAAAGGTGTCCGTGATCAGAGAGAGAGAGTGTGAGTCCTTGAGAGGGCCAAATCCACAAGCCGGGAGTTCCAAGTGAGAGGTTAGGGTCCGTATGAGAGGGCAGAGCTCAAGGGATTCGACTGTCGCTTAGGCACGTTCTGGCTACGACCCAATGGGTTGGCGGGGGGTCTTGTAGCTCGGTGATGAGCTGAGCACTCGCAGGTGTGGTGGTTGTAGATTGTTGACAGGTGCGTTGTTGCTGATTGTGTCTACGCGACGCTCTAAGAGCGCGCGCAGACGTGCCCGGTGTTTCAGAGACAGATGAAGGAGATGTGCTTCGTGACCTCAAAGGGGGCGCCAGAGGGCCGAGCAGGGGGCTGAACCACAACATTTTTCCCCAATAAATAAATTACCAAGTGTAATATTATGTCTCATTTGTTTAATTGGGTTCTCTTTATCTACTTTTATGACCTGTGTGGAAATCTGATGATGTTTTAGGTCATATTTATACAGAAATATAGACAATTCTACAGGGTTCACAAACTTTCAAGTGCCACTGTATGTGATACATTAATGTCAATTGGGTATTTATCTTGAGAGATTTTAGAGTTTAAACACCAGCGGTCATTTTCACCGCCCATGGTCGTTTTAGGTAGGAGTGAAATCCCAGTCGTTCTAGTGTTGAATGCAGAGCGTAATTTCCCCACGGGGATCAGTAAAGTATCTAAAACACAAACAGAAAAACAAAACATTTAAGTCTCTTTGGTGTATAAGTTGTATTTATACGGTGGTACAGTAGTGATGCGCGGGTCAGGGCTTTTCGATATCTGCACCCACCCGACCCGTTATGAGAGCCAATCCGCGCCACTCAACCCACTAAAATATGCGTTAATTAACCACCGGAGCCCGATCCGACCCGCAAACCTTCAGATTTAGCCCAGGCTACAGCAACGTCAACAGTGTTGCACTATTTCGTTTTTGGGCTGTTTGCCCAGCGTAGTACACCGATTGTAAGGTATAGCCTGTTGTATTTATCTCAGCCTGATAGTGTCTGGGTCAAGACTCCTAAATAAGCAGATGAACTGTTCCAAACGGTGTTCTTTATTGTTGAGGAAAACAAGTAACCCTTCATTAAAGACATGAACTCTGTCTCTCTCTCTCTCCCTCGCTCTCACACACACACACACACACACACACACACACTCACAAAAGCCTCTTCTTTCTGACTTCTGACCCCCCCAAAAAAAAGAGTTTTGAGGGTGTAAACAAAAGCTACGGATCACTTAGGGGGGAAAAAAACTTGTAGGTGAAGCCTCAACACTCTAAAGCACATGTATTGACCAAAACCACGATCGCAAATTGATGATAGTGTATGTGTACAATCACGGATGTGTGGACCGCTGCCACCAAATGTAGCAGGAGAATTCAGGGAGCGGGCGGGATCGAACCTGAGTTCTCCGCACCACGGGCGACGGCGCTAACCATTCGACTGAAGGGTCGGACCCATTAGCCAACGGGCTAGCGAGTCTACACATTCGTGGTTGTGCACTGTTACAATAACGCTGCCTGGGTACGTGTGTGTGTGTGTGTGTGTGTGTGTGTGTGTGTGTGTGTGTGTGTGTGTTTGAAAAAGAGAGTGTGTGACAGCGAGGGGAAGAGTAGGTGGACTAGTAATGCACAGCCTAGCCTATTGCACACAATGTTTCTGTAAGTTACTGATAACTTACTCGGAATGCTGCTTTGTCAGTTTTTGACCCGCCCGCTCGAACCCGCGATATTTTCTAGTAAGCGTACCCGTACCCGTCCGATCGCGCGTCACTATGGTACAGTATTTTCTATTGCGTTACAAGATTAAACAGTGCCATCTAGTGGCCTTATTTGAAATTGAGTGTATTCGTCTGACAAAATTACATTGTATAAGTCGCTTTGGAATACAAGTCGCAGAACCAGCCAGACGAGTAAAAAAACAGTGACTTATAGTCCGGGAAATATGGTAATTTTCCCCTATTGCCTCATTTCTCTCAGAACACATATTTACTTACTGCACAGTAGCCAGTGACTCTGGATTATTCTTGCCTCTTGCTCCGTAGCTTACCTCATACAAACCATCCCCTGTACTCCTGACGCATCTTAGTACGGCCTCCATCTGTTCATCCACATCCCTTTCTCTTTTCCTCTAATTCTTTCTGTCAGCTGTTGGACCCTCCAGAGTGTGGAAATGGCTTTGTGGAGCCAGGAGAGGAATGTGACTGCGGGTCGCAGGTGGTGAGTATATGATCAGACATTATGTACGTCTTTACATCCATTCATGGATGAACCCGGACCATAAAGTTGCTCAAGATAGGTAGTGATGCATCTATGCCTTGCCTTGATGATAGCTTTGCAGGATCGGGTGTTTGCTCAAACATAACCAAAGACTTGTTTTGCTGTGTGTGCTTGCAGGAGTGTGCCCGTAGTGGGGGGGCTTGCTGTAAAAAATGCACACTGACCCACGATGCCATGTGCAGTAATGGACTCTGCTGCACTGGCTGCAGGGTGAGTGCTCTATAGTAAAACATTTGTTGTCAATGTCATACTTCACATAACGGTCAACTCTAAAATTGGTTGTAAGATTTAGGGATGCCCACAAGTCATTGACTCATGAATGTGTTTTAACGACCACGGATGACTAGACTCGCTAGCCCTTGGCTAACGGGTCGGACCCTTTAGTTGACTGGTTAGTGCAGTCGCCTGTGGTGCGGGCAACCCAGGTCCGCGTCCCGGCTGTGGCGGTTCCCAGCTGACCCCTGAATTCGCTACAGTATGTTGTTGTGTAACATGTTGATCAAGCTTCACAAATTAAAAAGTCATACCAGCATTTTTACCAAACGGGTCTTCTCAGCCACAACCCAAATTGTGAAACGACTTTGAAGATTTTGAGATGCACAAGACTTGCTCCTCAACTTGTTGACAAGCTAATGCTTTCATATAGTTTGAGTTTTATTTAGTTTCTATGAAAACCTATATCTGATCATGCCCTCCAAATATACACTATTTGTTTGTTAATTCTAGTCGGTGTCATTCAAGACAAATCTTTTAATGATTACTCACAAGACATTTATCCTCTTGTTATTTGAAGCATTGCGTAACTTTTGTTGCAGTACGAGCTGAGAGGAGTGGTGTGTCGAGAGGCTGTCAATGACTGTGACATCCCAGAAACCTGCACTGGAGACTCCAGCCAGGTAGCGTATGCCGTAGCACAGGAAAGCACCTAGAAACTGAGTTCATGCACTGATTTGTTGTAAACCAAGTTTTTTCTCTCTGTCGCAGTGTCCACATAATGTCCACAAGCTTGACGGATACATGTGTGATAGCAGTCAGGTATGTACTGGTTCATACCACACACTTCATCAACCACTTCATAGCCTTAAATTTATCCCAGAGTTTACCATGTGGCCTCTCATTTCCAGGGTCGCTGTTATGGAGGTCGATGCAGGACTCGTGATGGACAGTGCAAGGGACTTTGGGGTTATAGTAAGAATATTATACATCTAAGTCACCATAGCCAACCGTTGTTGCGTGCCGTGGTCTACATAGTATACAGTATATTCTACATCAGTAAACTCTGATCAAGTGCCATGTGTATGCATGTGTTTATTTTAGCCAAACACTATACCAGTGGAAATCATTTAAGTAAAACACCTTCATTTAGATGGGGCATGGTGGCTCAGTGGTTAGCACGGCCACCTCACCATAAGAAGGTACTGGGTTTGAGCCCCGGGGTAGTCCAATCTTGGGGGTCATCCTCTGTGTGGAGTTTGCATGTTCTTCCCGTGTCTGTGTGGGTTTTCTCCGTGGGCTCGAGTTTCCTCCCACAGTCCAAAGACATGTAGGTCAGGTGAATCGGCCTTACTAAATTGTCCCTAGGTGTGAATGTGTGTGTGGTGTGGTGTGGTGTGTGTGTGTGTGTGTGTGTGTGTGGGGTGAGGGGGCTGTGATGGCCTTGTGGCCTGTCCAGGGTGTGTCCCCGCCTGCTGCCCAATGACTGCTGGGATAGGCTCCAGCATCCCCACGACCCTGAGAGCAGGATAAGCAGTTTGGATAATGGCTGGATGGGCCTTTATTTAGATAACAGGGTACTAATACTATAAGTGAAATCAGCAGGTGTAAAGCATGTGGTTGGAATGGAAACCTACACATGATTGGAACCCGCTGATCTAGATTTTATTATTTTATACAGTCCTCGTTGGTTCAGCAGACTAATGTGTTTGCAACAGGAAACTGCAAATTCTGTTAGTTTGCCTTTTAACAACGTGTTTGTTGGGTCTCCTAGATTCAGCAGACCGGTTCTGTTATGAGAAGTTAAATGCTGAGGGGACTGAGAAAGGCAACTGTGGGCCCGGTCCAGATGGCAAGGGCTGGCTGCAGTGCAACAAGCCGTGAGTGCCATAATTTCCCTTCCCATTACTGACGCTCTTACAGAAGAAATTTAACATGCATTTTTTCCCTCCCACCATTCCTTTTTTTTTTCCCTCTTCCAGAGACGTTTTATGTGGCTTCTTATTCTGTACCAATATGACGGTGAAGCCAAAGTTTGGAGACCTGCAGGGTGAAGTGACTAGCCTGACCATTTATCACCAGAACAAGTACCTGGACTGCAGGTGAGTGTGTCGCACCAGTGCATCAAACGACCTCCTTGACTGGAATTTCCACTGAGGAATATCGTGTCTCAATCTTATTATGATATGTATCTTACATCGCCTTCACCTGTGTGTGTGTGTGTGTGTGTGTGTGTGTTCAGAGGCGGCCATGCTCTGCTGGAGGACGGCTCAGACCTGGGTTACGTGGAAGATGGTGCTCCTTGCGGGCCCAACATGATGTGTCTGGAGCGACGCTGCCTCCCTGTGGCAGCCTTCAACCTCAGCACCTGCCCTGGCTCCAACTTAGGACGCACCTGCTTCGACCACGGGGTGAGAACCGTATGAGAACAGCACTCTTTATCGAGCTGCCAGGTCTATGTTTTGTGATATAACCAGCAGTATGTTACTCCGCTGAATCAGAAATCAGGAACACTTCATTTGTCACGAAATATTGTTTCCCACAGCAGTGCAACACAAAGACAAAAACACATCCAAAAACTACAAGAACTTCACGAACACACATACTGACTAACACATATATTGAAACTAACACGTATATCCAAAGTTAAAAAAGAAAAAATCATCGTCCAAGGGAGTGAACGCCAGCCAGGATCGGAACTGCCGGTCTGCATGGGCTAGCAGTTAGCTTAGCCTGCCCTGCTTCCGTGTCCTGTCAGACCGCCCTGGGTGCTTCCTCCTCGGGGGCAGCTCCAGGCAGGGCCGTGGTCTTTGGGCCCACCGGACACAACAGACCAGGCTGCCCCAGCTGAGCCAATGCTAGCTCTCCCAGCCAGACACCCTTTACACATCTCCCCGCACCCCACACGACGACACCAAAAACACCACAGTCAATGCCAGGCGAGGCCGCCGCCAGACCGTCCTCGGTGTTATCGGAACCGCCGGTCTTCATGGGCTAGCAGTTAGCTTAGCCTGCACGCGGAAGTCCTGTCATTTGTAATTTGTCATAGCCCTGTCATTGGTCACCTAATACTGTCTCCTTTATCTCTTATACTGTCTTTCTGAGCTAACGCTCTTTCTCTTTTTCTACCTCTGAATGCAGACGTGCAGTAATGAGGTGAAGTGTATCTGTGACAGGGACTATACTGGAAAGGACTGCAGTGTGTTTGATCCTATCCCTGAACCGACACTCCCGGCAGGACCAGAGAAGAAAGGTCCATAGCACTTATAACCTGTCTCTCCATCTGTCTGTCTGCCTTATCTGTTTGTCTGTTTCCTTTACATCCTCCTCATAGTCTCTCGGCATCATCTCTGTAACTTCTGTGTGTACTCAAAGTGAAGTACAAGTTCTTGTCCTGCTCAAGCAAAAACAATAATTAGATTCAAGTATGACTCAGTTGTAAGAAAGTTAACACCTGTGTTTGGACATGTGTGTTACCATGGGTGTGTGTGGGCATAACAGTTCTTTTTTAGAGCATGCGTCATTGAGTGTGAGTGTACATGTGTACATGTGTACATGTGTGATTGTGTGTCTTGCAGGCACCGCCATCTTCAAGTATCTCCCTTACTTTCTTGCAGTCTGCCAATGGCACAGAGCAATTAAGCAGCTGCTCTCATAGGGCAAAAAGCCACCCTAAGCAAGAGGGTGTCCAGCTGAAAGAGCAGGAGAGGGGGAATAAGAACAAAGTAATAAACACACTCTCCTTTTTTTAACTGTTGTCCTCCTGACTCCCCCCGCTCATCTGCCCGTTCTCCTGCCTCTCCACCCCATGTGCCGGACCCACTCTTCTTTCTTTCCTCTCATTATTCTCTCTCTCTCTCTCTCTCTCTCTCTCTCTCTCTCTCTCTCTCTCTCTCTCTCACACACACACACACACATACTCTCACTCACCACTCACACACACTCTGTCACTCACACACACTTTCTAACTCTCTCTCACTCACTGTCTTTCTCACTCTCTCTCACTCACACTCTCTCTTACTCACACTCTGTCTTTCTTGCTCTCTCTCACTCACTCACACCCTCTCACTCACACACACTCTCTCACTCACACTCTTTCTCCCTCTCACTCACACACACTTTCTCACTCTCTCACTCACACACACTCTCTCTCTCACACTGTCTCACTCAAACACTCTCTCACTCACACTCTATCTTTTACTCACTCTCTCTCACTCGCACTTTCCCTCTCTCACTCACTCTTTCTCCCTCTCACTCACACACACTTTCTCACTCACACACACACACACACACACACACACACACACACACACACACACACACACACACACACTCTCTCTCTCTCTGTCTCTTCCTCGCTGTAGGTATCTTACAATCTCTCTCTCTCTCTCTCTCTCTCTCTCTCTCTCTCTCTCTCTCTCTCTCTCTCTCTCTTTCTCATTGATGTTGTTGACGTACAGTGTTGATGCTGTCCTCTGATGTGTGTTTTTAGTGGTGTTGTTTTGTTCCTCCTCCTCTTCCTCCTCCTCCTCTTCCTCCTCTCCCCTTCCTCCTTCCTCTGCGCAGGTCCCAGTGGCACCAATATCATTATAGGGTCCATCGCAGGTGCTATTCTCCTGGCAGCTATAGTCCTAGGGGGAACAGGATGGGGATTTAAGTAAGAGTTCTGGCATGCCTTTGTGTACCTGTCTGCTTCTACCTAAAGGCCCCCCCACCAATCCACGAACACACACACACTCGCACCCCTCTGAAACGATGCCCATTTGCAGCTCACTGCCCCCAGGGAGGGCAGTGGAGGGGAGTGAAGTCTGACAAATGTGCTAAACTCAGACGGCTCTGGCAGTGTCTGGCAACATCTCATTGGCCGTTATATTTTATTATTCAATGTATTTTGGTATTTGACAAAATCAACCTTAACCTCCATCCTGCAACTCTTCTTCGCCTCCATCTTCCCCCACTCCTAATTTAGCCCATCAGAACTGGTGTAGTCATGTTAGTGCAGGGTCACAATGCTTCTTTCTGCCAGGAACCACTGTAAGCACCAATATGGACTCCACTAGAGTGTAGAGCTTTCCTGTTTCACATTTTCCGCTGAATTAACCTAGTCCACTGGTGCCACATTTCCTTTTTTGGCAGTTTTTCTTCCCCAAACCCATCTTCAATATCCTCAGACCCCAGTTGTGGTAATTTATTATTATAATGGTTGCTGTATGGATTAAATTAAGCCCCCTATTTTTTTTTTTTGAAGTGCTTTGTCTTCAAGTGCTCTCTCAGCTTGCACCAGCCTGGTGTCCTCTGAGAGACGGTGCCTGAAACCCAAATGCTCTCGCTGAAACTGCTTCTTCTGTGCTGCTCCACCTGTGCATGCTGGCCTTCACTTTGTGTGCCCTGACTTAAAAGGACTGTACCTTCTCCGCCCACACACACACACACACACATTCTTCATGGAGTTTGGAAGTTAGTTTCTATACACATATATCTTCTCAGTACATCTGCTTGTCACGTAGTTGCAACAGCAACCAGTCCTTTTAGGGCCAGAGGCAGCTTCGTATGCATGTTTATGCATGCTTCGTATGCATGTTTCATACTTGTTTATATATATTTTGTTCTTATTTCTATTTCTTATTTTATCTTTTATTTCTATATGTTTCTGTTTTTCCTGTTTCTATTTGTTTCTATTTTCTTGTTGTCTTGTATCTTGTTAGTTTTTAGTTTTTCTTACTAGAGTGTGAGTGTCTGTAATAGAACCCAATTTCCCCCTGGGGATGAATAAAGTATTGTGATTGATTGATTCATTGATTGATTGACTGATTGATTGACTGATTGACTGATAGATTGATGTGTGCATGAGCTGTGTCTCTTGGTAGTCAGATGTCCTGGCTTGCAGGAGGGGTGTAGAAAGTCCTGGTGGGGTACTCCATTTCACTCCAACCATAATGATGCCCTGATGGTTGGTGCCATGACTTCTTGTAGACCTGCTGCATGTGATGCCAATGCTACCTGTCGAGAATCACATGGACAGGGCCCGGAGAGATGAATGATGAGTTGGTTAACAGGCAGACTTTATTGCTTGATTTATTTATCATTTTGATTTTCAAGTGTCACCCATCTGCAATAACATCTCAGCTGAGTGAGAGTGAGTTAGACATAAAAGAAAGTAGTTAGATGTTAATTAAACTTTAATATAACTATATTTCATATTCTTGTGTAATGCCCATGGTCTTTTATCACCGTTAGATCATTTATTAGGAAATTATGTCGTAGTTATGATACTATTATACACTGTAAGGCAATTAGAACAATTCCATTGTGAGTACTTGTTGTTTTGTATTTCATGTCAATGCTAATTCAAGCTAACTATTGGTGGGCTTTATAACATGCTTGTAAGTCAGCTATTCATGTTGGTTGAGATGTCCCTCTATCTGTTGTCGTTGACGTCTCCTGACCTTGTGTCTTTTTTCCCAACGCCTTCCCATCTCCCCCCAAATCCAGGAACATCCGAAGAGGAAGGTATAACACCATGATGCCATAAGCCCTGTGATGGTGGAGGGGGCTCTCCGACACCTACCCAACCTCCCCTCTCCTCCCTTCCCCTCTCCTCCCATCCCATCCCATCCCATCCCATCCCATCCTAATCCAGGTCCATCATGCCTCATGCAGCATGACTACTAAATCCAAGAGCTCATCCTGTATCTCAGCTCCACAGAGCATCGTGTACTGTAGCTCCTCCCCCAGAACGCACTTTAACCCCACCCTCCTACCTAATACACCATCCCCCCACACACACACACACCTGTGATGCAGTGTGGATTTGCTCTCCTTTCTCAGCCACCCTCGCTCTCTAATCATTCATCTAGATTTAGTCACAGTTGTTATTAATGTGCTTGCTTCAGCAAAAACGGCTCTACTACTTCTTTGTTATTTTTTTTAACTTTTTTATTTGTTATTGTTATTGTTATTGAACTTCTTTGTTACTGTTTCTCTGTGCACGTTTTTGGCACATACTTTTACAGTTTAAACTATAAATTCCTTTCAACTTTCAAAATGTCCAGTATTTGATCAAACTGATGTCTATCGTCAGGCGTCCAGGTAGCATGGCGGTCTATTCCGTTACCTACCAGTACGAGGATTGCTGGTTCGAATCCCCGTGTTGCCTCCGGCTTGGTCGGGCATCCCTACAGACACAGTTGGCCGTGTCTGCGGGTGGGAAGCCGGATGTGAGTATGTGTCCTGGTCGCTGCACTAGCGCTTCCTCTGGTCAGTTGGGGCGCATGTTCGGGGGGGAGGGACAACTGGGAGGAATAAATAGCGTGATCCTCCCATGCGCTATGTCCTCCTGGAGAAACTCCTCACTGTCAGGTGAAAAAAGCGGCTGGCGACTCCACATGTATCGGAGAAGGCATGTGGTAGTCTGCAGCCCTCCCCGGATTGGCAGAGGGTGTGGAGCAGCGACTGGAACGGCTCGGTAGAGTGGGGTAATTGGCCGGGTACAATTGAGAAAAGGGGGACCCCCCCCCCAATAAATAAATAAATAAATGATGTCTAGTAAGAGTTTCAATACTTATTTTGGCAAAATTTTAATTTTATATTTAAAAGAAATTGGACATACAGATATGAGTAGTGTAATGTCTGGAATCTCCTATACCGGAGAAGAATGGTGGTTTCATATTTGAGGCTCTTAGTAGACTCGCACCTTGTTTACGATTCAGCAGACAAACATTCAATTGCTCTTCAGTAAATTTAGCTTTTTTGTGGTTCTCTCATTGATTTCTTCTATGATGTCCTTCATGTTTCTCTTTCAGATCTGGTGGAGGATAAGAAGGCCGTCTGTCTCACTGTCTTTGCGTCTGTCTTCTGTCTTCTTCACACTGCGTTGTCTCCACATCACAGAAGAGGGGAGGGGGGAAAAAAACGTCTTCCACTCCTGACCTAGATTTCTCCAAACCTCTTCACGATATTGTCTCCCTTCTCCTGTCTTCTCCTCATCCCGTCCTCCTCTGGGTGTCGTTGAGCTCCTCTCACCATGCCAGCCAGTCATACTCCTGTGATGTGCTGCCAGCAGCAGATGAGGACTGGCTCTGGAGCCGGTGGAGGCTCGTTTGGGAGACCCCAGGGTCATTTTCCTCTTATCCAGGAGGAGGGCTTTTACGAATGTGCTTCACTGTCTTAGTACTTCTTCCTCGTGTCTCGGGACAGTCTGTTGAAGAACATATCAATGGTGGACCAATTCCGTATGAGACTTGTCTTTTACATGCCTGCCTGCCTGCCTGTCTGTGTATGAACTGTCCTAGCACACACTGGCCATCTTACAGACTACTGAAAATGTTGAAATAATGTCATTGGAACAGAATAGATAAATTTTGGTTTTTAAGTGAATGGGCCTGAGGCAGAGCCCTCTAAGGCCAAGCCTTGTTGTCTATTTGTATCTCAGAAAAGACGATGATCTGCCCATAAGTTTGTTCCTACCGACTAAAAACGACGTGGAGAGTCTGAACAGAGTTCCTGCACTGGAGTGCTGGTGTCAAGTTTTCCAAAGAGAGATGAAATATGATTTAACAGTCATTTAAAGAGCAGGATTTGAACACCAGTAATGTGTCAGACAAAGTCCAAACTGTTGATTGAGTTTGTTTCTATTGTTATTTACCCTGAGGCGTCCTGTCCCATAGCCCCCCACCCCCACCCCAATAGTCTTCAGGTGCAAAAGGGAAGCTAAATGGTTTTTGGGATCATTTTTGAAAAGTGAACTTTGAAGCAGCAGAGACCGTAACTTTGTGTTTTCAACCACAGACTTGGCCGACGTACATTCCACCTCTACATGTTAGCGATATGTGTGTGTGTGTTCACCACCCACTAGTGTACCAGCTACAGTGGGTCGACCTGTGTGTGTGTGTGTGTGTGTGTGTGTGGGTGTTAAGTGTGAGCGACGTTCCAACAGAGGATGTGTGATTCTTGACTGGTGTTAGGGGCAGTCAGGTCCGTCCCTGTCCTCCCTGACACTCCTGCTCTCACAGTAGATGCGTAGATCAGGTTTGACCTTTGACCTCTAGAACATCCTCTCTTTCTACATCATGTTGTGCCCTGCAGCCATGACAGCATAGAGGCAGCACATTAACAAAGAAAAACTGTTATTTTTATGACATGTGTCTACGTCAAAATACACACTAGCCAACTGTATGCACACCTATTTGTAAATATGTGCAAGGTAATACTGAATGTTTAATACACTGAGAATTGATTTAAAATTTTATCTGTTGAAGAAAAACATGGTTTAGCCGTCTCCTGACATAAGTCCCATCTGCGGACCTCTGTTGTGGTCCAAACGTTCATCTCAGTGTGGCGTGACGGCTACGCTAGTCATCGGGCCGTCTCTCTAGCGTTCCAGCTAACAGTGAATCGTCATGAATCTTTTTTGTACATTTGTGGATAGCCCTTAAGCCCTGGGTTGAGGCCTCAGCCCAGTGAGTTTGAAATGATGCCCTTGTTTCCAATGTAAATGAGATTAACTGGAGCAGGTCTGGGGGTTGGAGAGAGGAATTCTGTCTGGTGTGTGTGTCTGAGGTCAGCTTGGTTCTGTTGAGTTTTGCACTATGGCAGATGCACTATTGTTATTACAATATGAACAGAGTTGGTATCAAATACAAAGTGTTTGATGGTCATTTTGAAGTTTAAGAAAGCAAAGGGGAAAAAAAAAGATGCATCTTACCTCATATTTTTAGACACTGAAATGAGAGAAAAGACAAATGAACTGAGCCCTGTAGGTGAATTGAAATGAAGGGAAAATAAAATACAAAAAAAGGAACAACACTTTTGGCTCCCATGAATCTCAAAGCCTGTCTCCATTTTGTTGATTCACTGTTTTGTTCCAGTATGGAGCTAGATGTGACATGTTCTGTGATTTCACATCTGCATCTAAATTTGTCTTCATTTGATGGCTGGGAGAGCTGGCGCTGGATCGGCTGAGAGAGCTTGGTCTGCTGCGTCCTGTGGGCCCAGAGACCACGGCCCTAGTTGGAGCTGTGCCCGAAGAGGTAATACCGAGGGCGGTCTGACAGGACGGGGAAGCGGGGCAGGCTGAGCTAACAGCTAGCCCATGAGGACCGGCAGTTCCGATAACACCGAGGGCGGTCTGGCGGCGGCCTCGCCTAGCCTTGACTGTGTTTTTAGTGTCGTCGTGTGGAGTGCGGGGAGGTGTGTCGAGGGTGTCTGGCTGGGAGAGCTAGCGTTGGATCAGCTGAGGCAGCTTGGTCTACTGCATCCTGTGGGCCCAAGGACCACGGCCCTGACTGGAACTGCGCCCGAAGAGGCAACACCAAGGGCAGTCTGACAGGATGCGGAAGCGGGGCAGGCTAAGCTAACTGCTAGCCCATGCAGACCAGCAGTTCTGACAGTCATCCTGGCTGGCATTTGTTCTCCTGGACAGTGATTTTTTTCTGTTTAGCTTAGATATACAGTGTATCCGGAAAGTATTCACACCCCTTCACTTTCCCCACATTTTGTTATGTTACAGCCTTATTCCAAAATGGATTAAATTCCTTTTTTCTCATCAATCTACATACAATACCCCATAATGACAAAGTGAAGAAGGGTTTGTAGAAACTTTTGCAAATTTGTTAAAAATAAAAAACTGAAATATTGCATGTACATAAGTATTCACAGCCTTTACTCAGTACTTAGTTGAGGCACCCTTGGCAGCGATTACAGCCTCAAGTCTTCTTGGGTATGAAGCTACAAGCTTGGCACAACTATATTTGGGGTATTTCCCCCATTCTTCTCTGCAGATCCTCTCGAGCTCTGTAAGGTTAGATGGGGAGCGTCCCTGCACAGCTATTTTCAGGTCTTTCCAGAGATGTTCAATGGGGTTCAAGTCTGGGCTCTGGCTGGGCCACTCAAGGACATTCACAGACTTGTCCCAAAGCCACTCCTTCGTTGTCTTGGCTGTATGCTTAGGGTAGTTGTCATGTTGAAAGGTAAACCTTCGCCCTAATCTGAGGTCCTGATCGCTCTGGAGCAGGTTTTCATCAAGGATTTCTCTGTACTTTGCTCCATTCATCTTTCCCTCAATCCGGACTAGTCTCCCAGTTCCTGCCGCTGAAAAACATCCCCACAGCAAGATGCTGCCACCACCATGCTTCACTGTAGGGACAGTATTAGCAAGGTGATTAGAGGTGCCTGGTTCCCTCCAGACGTGACGTTTGGCATTCAGGCCAAAGAGTTCAATCTTGGTTTCATCAGACCAGAGAATCTTGTTTGTCATGGTCTGAGAGTCCTTTAGGTGCTTTCTGGCAAACTCCAAGCAGGCTGTCACGTGCCTTTTACTGAGCAGATGCTTCCGTCTGGCCACTCTACCATAAAGGTCTGATTGGTGGAGTGCTGCAGAGATGGTTGTCCTTCTGGAAGGTTCTCCCACCTCTACAGAGGAACGCTGGAGCTCTGTCAGAGTGACCATCAGGTTCTTGGTCACCTCCATGACCAAGGCCCTTCTCCCCCGATTGCTGTTTGGCTGGGCGGCCAGCTCTAGGAAGAGTCCTGGTGGATCCAAACTTCTACCATTTACGAATGATGGAGACCACTGTGCTCTTCAAGACCTTCAAAGCTGTAGAAAATTTTTTGTACCCTTCCCCAGATCTGTGCCTCGATACAATCCTGTCTCGGAGGTCCACAGACAATTCCTTTGACTTCATGGCTTGGTTTCTGCTCTGACATGCACTGTCAACAGTGGGACCTTATATAGACAGGTGTGTGCCTTTCCAATCATGTCCAATCAATTGAATTTACTACAGGTGGACTCCAATCAAGATGTAGAAACATCTCAAGGATGATCAGTGGAAACAGGATGAACCTGAGCTCAATTTTGAGTGTCATAGCAAAGGGTGTGAATACTTATGTACATGCAATATTTCAGTTTTTTATTTTTAATAAAATTGCAAAAATTTCTACAAAACCTTTTTCACTTTGTCATTATGGGGTGTGTAGATTGATGAGAAAAAAAGGAATTTAATCCATTTTGGAATAAGGCTGTAACATAACAAAATGTGGGGAAAGTGAAGGGGTGTGAATACTTTCCGGATGCACTGTATATGTTAGTTTGGATATATGTGTTCTTGTAGTTCTTGTAGTTTTTGGATGTATTTCTGTCTTTGTGTTGCACTCCTGTGGGCTGGGAGAAATGATGTTATGTTTCATTTCAGTTGCGCAAGTGCATGCAATGAAATGACAAAGTGTTTCTGATTTCTGTTTAGCTCTACAAGTACTCAGATTAAATTAATCAGTGCACATTACTTTTATGAATTTGCAAAATATTTTTTAAATCAGGACAGTGGAAATGTTTTCTTCGAGAATAGGTCTCTTTAATTACAAACAAATGATCCATGCTTGACAGACACTCGGTTTGGGTGTTTCTGCAACAGTCACCATAAGACACATATCATCCTCCTCATTCCAAGGCACAGAGGCATTCAGTTTTCATTAAATAAAAGATTGTAACAAAGTCAGTAATGAACAGGCCAACCTACTGTTTACAAAAAAATACTGCTTTGAACAGGCTGACGCCAGCCTACATGGAATAATTCAATCTATGTATTTGATTGGTGCACATGTTTGCTGGGTAGCATCCTTCTTCTCTTGTGCAAGTGTGTGTTGGTACCACGAGGTATTGCTGTGAATTCACAAACTCTGTCTCTGCAGGTTGGACAATGTTCTTTGGTTTCCCTGTGAGGCAGCAGACAGCTGGATAAAGAAGAAGTGTTCCTCCTGACAGACAGAGAAGCTGTCACTCGGTGATCTCGCCCGTGTCCCGCTTGGTTTTGGGTTCCTGCCACCAGTCAGCCATGAAGGACTCCTCATAGTCACCAATCCCTTCAAACTCAGCATCAGGTGGCTCTGCAGGGGTGGCACCCATTTCTTCTGAACTCACTATATCCTAACAGCGAACACAAAGTACAATATGGAGTGACCTCAATGACAAAGCATTTGGAAAATACCTACGAGAAGTCAAAGAAAGCTGAATCAGTTCATGTGGACACAACGTTTATTTTATTTAGTTTTTTTTGTTGTTGGAATTTTGCCCCTTTTTCTCCCCAGTTGTATTCGGCCAATTACCCCGCTCTTCCGAGTCATCCTGGTCGCTACTCCACCCCCTCTGCTGATCCGCGGAGTGCTGCAGACTGCCACCTGTCTCCTCTGATACATGTGGAGTCACCTTTTCACCTGACGGTGAGGAGTTTCACCATGGGGATCTAGCACATGGGAGGATCACACTATTCCCCCCCAGTTCCCCCCAACAGGTGCTCTGACCGACCAGAGGAGGCGTTAGTGTAGTGACCAGGACACATAACAACATCCGGCTTCCCACCCGCAGACACGGCCAATTATGTCTAGGGGCGCCCGACCAAGCCGGAGGTAACACAGGGATTTGAACCGCCGATCCCTGTGTCGGTAGGCAATGGAATAGACCACTAAGCTACCCGGACGCACCGACACGTTTATTGACAGATACCTTTCATCAATCATCTAAGTGACCTATTCAGTCTTCACTTAGATGAGTGATGAAACAGTCCTCTCAATAAATGTTGTATCCAGGTGAACTGATTCAACTCTCTGGGATTTTCTCCCCTGGATTATTGAGCATGCATAAAGATACCTAAGTAAAGATTACTCTTCAGCTTTAGAAGCGAATTGCTGTTTCCTGCCATTTTGTCCCTTTTTCTTTTTTCGTTTCAGTAAATCCTCTCACCTCAGCATCCTGTAATTCAATCAAGCTTTCTCACACTCCTCCCCTCCAGGTTTATGGTGCTGTGCTGGGAGGTGCTGACCCAAGTTAAATTATATGTGGCAGGGCTTCAGCGGCCAACACCTCCCAGCCACATACCACACACTACTAGTGGAAAACACAACCCCCCCCCCTTCACTTTTCTTCATCTCCTTTTCTCACTTATTTTACTGAGGCCTTTTCTTGTGCTATCCTTTCCACAGTCATAATGGTAGTCACGTGGCAGCGGGTTGACGCTCAAGACGTTGTTCTGCCAAAGTCTGGGGACTGAGGCAAAGACTGTACAACACCAAAGCAGTTTCATGAGGTTTACTCACATACTTTTGTTTCACAGTGTATTCTCGGCAGACCAAAAGAAGAAATTAAAAATAAAAGTGCCACAAACTGATATGTGTATTGAAAACCTAAGATGGATGAACTAATTCAGATTTTTATTATTTTTGATTTTATCTATTTTTTTACATTTATTTTATTTTTTTTTTCATTATTTTTATTTTATTGATTTTATTTTATTTTATTTTTTTGAGCTCATTCAGTGTGTCATACATTTTAGCTGAAATTCAATTTCGCTGATTTTTCAGCAGCATTAGAGACTTACCTCATCATCTGTTTGCAGGTAATTTAGTGCAAACTCCAACATCTCCTTCTGCTTGGTTGTCTGGTTGTGATACTTCAGAGCCTCCTGAAAGGAACAAATGTGGCATCCCAACGGGTTTCAGTTAGCCAAGTAAGTTTGGACACACAAAAAATTACAAATGACAACTGACATTTATAACATAGGAAGATATAAAGTAGTGGGTCCTGGTAGATAACAGATTTCTGTTCCGTCTTGCTTTACTGCTCTCGTGCCTCTCATTTAAGAAAGTGAACATATTTGCAGCAATGCCAACTTGATTATAAATGGAGGCAGTTTCAGAGCTTTGTGGGTTCATTCAATTATATGCAATGTTGGCAAGCTGCAGCTTCTGGAGACACTACTGGCAAAGCATGACCAAAAGATGCAAAAAAAACAAAAAAAATAAGAACATGTCAGTTACTACAAAAGTATTTGAGATCCGAATTACCACTTTCACATAACTAATGTTCATGCCGAGCCCTCAATATGCTAGTTTTCCTGCTTTGTTAGCTCACTTTGCTGTTTGCATGACCCTTACTGCCACTATTTGTTGCTTATCAGCACTCTATCTTAGTTGGTGAGTGAGTTAAAGTGTGTCTGAAGACAATGGTGAAGAGTGAGGGTCACTGTTTGACTCACTGGTCGAGGTAGGAAGTGGTTGTCCTCCAGCCCCCACTGCTCTCGGTAGAAGCGGTAGTACACCACGTTCTGCTGCATAACTTGGTCACTGGGGTCAAACAACATGTAACTCGCTGCACAGGGAGCAGCGTTCTTTACATCGTTCACTGTAGTGGAACCAAGAAAAGACTCGTTAGGACAATGTAACGTGCTGCACAAAACCCTGTCAACAGCAGCATTAATAATAATAATAATAATAATAATAAATAACAGGGCAGGAGTTGTTGCCACCTGTCCTTACATGTGTAATAGAGGGTTCGATAACATGGAGGGGACTGTCTTTTTTTCTTTTTTCTTGTAGCACAACTTCTAACCCCTTGACTCTCTAAACTACTAACAGAAGTGATAACAATGGGTTATTATGCACCAGTGAAGACACAATCAATTGACCTTACATTTATAATAGGCAAACTGGAGGTAGTGGTACATTGTGGCGACAAACTTCTCCACAAAGTAACCTCCCACGTTGGGCGTCAGGTCCTCCTCGCATTTCACCTGACACTTCAGCACTTCCATGTAGAGATCTGAACGAAGCAGGGGGCAGAGAAAAAAAAAGATAATTCAGCCTCAGCTGCTGAGGTACCAAAACTGCTCCCGAAAAACGGGGAAGCATCCCGTTCCTCACCTGCCAGAGTGGGATAAAAGTCTTTGAACTCTGTGATCTCGTATGAGCCCTCGCAGCCTGCCAGGCAGAGGTCATACATTTTGAAGTACTCTATGATGGCTTGCTCCATGTTGCGGGCACTGCTGCTGAAGTCCTCATTGTTGTACAGCTTCACGGCCTTCAGGAACACACCCTGCGATGACAATACAACAGGCCTGTGTGTGCTTGGCTTGGGATCACTAAAGACAAAATTTGAGTGACTTTAATGAAAGCTTGTATTGAATTGGTGCACTGGCGAGGGAGGGTAATATTGATCTATAAACCTCATAGGGCTGCTCCTCGTGGTCAATAAGGTATTCATCCACATCAAAGAGGGTCTTGTAGTAGTCCATGTTCTTGGTTAAGTAGGGTTCATCTGGGTTCTTCTGTAGGAACGTGTGGGCTGCTGACACAGCCTTCTCTAAGTGGTTCAGCTGAGACAAACATGAATAATAATCATTATCACTCACTCAATCTCTTCCCTGTATTTTGTGAGCTAATGTAACACGAATTTCCCCCAGTGGGGCTCAATAAAGTTTATCTTATCTTATCATTGTCACAATCATCACAGTCACAATTTTAATACTCATAAAAGGAGGAAGGGAAAGACTGATATCACTGCTGTGGACATCTTGGGCTCCAGCCTCAAGCTGAGACAGGAGCCAAAGGAAACTTGGCTCTGAAAGGTTATTTTATTTTGAAGGCGTATTGAATTTCAGGCATCTCTGTCACAGAAACAAGGGCCTTTTCAGAGCAGCAATTCCAGCGTAACGGCACCTCGAGGTGACCTCTAACCCCTCAGCTCCATACTAAGGACACCAACGGATGTAGAAGTCCCATTTGTTATGTAGTGATGAACAGCACAGTGCCAGTACGGCTATCTGTTTTGGCTTTTAATCTCTTTTTCTCTACATTTTATATCATAAGTTCAGTCTTTACTTGTTAAAATATGAAATTTTGATATCAGGAATTCAATTCTAGTGAGAAAAAATATCACTTGTGGATATCGGAAATTCATATCTTCATCTCAAAAATTTAGATTTGACAGGTGAGAAATACAACTTTTCCCCATTTCATTTCAATGAAGGTTGAGATTATGGAGTTATAACTACTCAAAATGCCTGTCGTTGGTATCCGAAATTCCATGTTTTGATATCAAGAATTACATTCCAAATGTTGATATCAAAAACGGAGTTTCTCACACCAATAATTTAATTTCCAAGATCACCAATTGGCATTTTATCTAGTGAAAATATATATTTTTTGATATCAAAAATGATATTTTAACACAAAGTTGAATCAGTTCATCTGGACACAACGTTTATTGAGAGAAAGGTTTCATCACTCATCTAAGTGCACCTCTTCAGTCTCAACTGACTGCAGGTACCCCCTGCAGGTATCTTATTCAACTCGTTAAAACGGATTTATTACTCGTTGTACTTCATCTGATGGTAACAAGCGAACATTGAACTCGTGATATCTAAAAATAAAAAAAAGATGAAAAGCTTAAAACGCTTGACACACTACCAATTAACAGCAGGTTCTTATGGAGATAAGAAAGATTCGCTGAACCAGCAGGCTACAATTTGGAGACGAGCAAAGCCGCATGTAGTCCAGCTGAGATATCTAAATACCTCACTCTGACCTCCTGGTGTGGGTTCGTGTGGTCTCGTTTGCAGCTGATGTGTAAACCCCAGAGAGATGAGGGGGGGGGGGTCTGCTGGCCGAGGTTCGGTTCTCGGTAACGTTACATTCACAGAGACGTGGCACACGCTCAACTGTTGAGTCGTGGCTCCGACTACAGGAGGAAGCCCCGAGGGGGACTACATCTCCGTAAGATGGAGCCGTCTCTGGAAACAGCTTTCAAAGTGTTTCTCTGGTCTACCAACGAGTGTTGCTGAACCGATTTCGTCCATTACGCACTACAGAGTGATTCCGCTGTACAGGTTAGCCTGCCTGCATCATGTCTGCCGGCATGCTAGCATGCCAGGTTAGATTTTCCGCACCGATCTAAAAACCGCCCACAATCTGGCTAGGTGTCCATCGTGTATAACTTCATATTTGGTAATATTTCCGTCATACTTAGAGCATCTTCGCTTCTATAACCAATAGGAGGCCCACTCCATAGCGTAGTCTTATTTAGGTCTCACCTGATAATATGCGTATTGTATGTACCGGTAAGGTGTCCTCTTCTCGAAAGCTTCCAGCAGATCTCTCCGTGGGTAGGTGATTTGAAATATGGGGAACTGAGCCTTGCACTTTTTAAGACACGAAGCTCGGAGTAGAAAGTGTCGTATGATGCGCAGGCTGCTGTCGGTGTAGACGGCGGTGTCGTTGTTGACTTTGTTGTTGTTGTTGACAGTCGTGCAGTTGAGACTGCAGAAGGTCTGGCTGTCTCTGAGCAGCCGGTGCAGTCTCAGACTCAGCTCCATGTACTTGATGCTTTCTTTCCAGTTCTGCAGCGCGTACTGCTCCAAGGCATGGCCGTAAGCGGAGTCCAGAGGCATGATGTCGTTCTGGGGGAAACTTTTAAAGCTGTATGTTTCATACTGAGCTTCGATCAGTTCTGGGATCAAAAAGAACAGGCAAAGGCAATGAAAAGGTAATCTCCCCCTGCTTTTGAAGAGCATGGCTGTGGTCCTGGTTCTTGCCCTAGATGACTCGCCCGCCGATGAAGTTGTACGACCCGGGACTTGGCTTCTTCGGCGGCGGATGGTGCTGTTTGCTTGCCTGCACGTAGCCTGTGTTAAACCGGTGGAGCGGCTAACAGGCTGGAGGAGGGGGCGGAAGAAGAACCCCCCCCCCCCTCACACACACTGCAAGGGAATCCGCAGGATGCAGGAGATTCCATTATGATTCAGGTTTTTCCTGGGTCATAATGCCCAACCATATCAAAATAAATAAATAAATAAAAACCTGTCTTGTTCAGCAGAAATTGCCTTTATTTCTGCAGCAATAATTAGGGTTGTCCGTTAAACGGTTATGGTTGAAATGACAGCAGGGAGCTTTCAATTATTCAGCAGTAAGAAACAGAAATCGAGACTTGCTTCTAAGGATTATAAACTAGGCCACTTTGGAAAATCATTCGTTAATTTTGCGGATGTTGCCACAAAGGCCAAATGTTGACCCACATGTGGGACCAGTGTGGTTGCAGAATTCAAACTACATTCCAGACCTAACGGACATGTCGAGACTTGGCACGACTATGATGAGTTTATCCACGCGGACCTGTCACCGTGGGTCCATATGAGGATCATTAGAATCGGACTGGTAACAAAACCCAACACCTTCTTATGCAAAGGGCAAAAGCTGGGTGTTAGGACCTGGAGGCTACAGAATGGGGGGTGGGGGGGGTATTATTGAGATGGACGCAGAAGCAGCCATGCAGTTCAACTAATACTTCGGTAAAGTTCGGTTTGGTTAAGCTCGGGGACTCTGCACAGACCTGCAACGACGCTGCGGGCTTTCTATTTTCCTATGGGAAGTTTCAGATAACAGACATGTTCTCTAACGAGGCTATTTAGGTTCTGCCTCGTGCGCACTGAACTCACGAAGCCGGGCATTACACGTTTACAAAACTCCATTAAAAAGGCGGGACTTGTGCCACACCTCCCCCTCCAACATCCCCCCCCCCAAAAAAAACAACGCAATAAGACTTCACCGGCACCCTGACTTTGAGCTCAGTGATTTTTCTCTCCATGTAGCGCTGCAGTCCGCACCAAGCGTCCATCGCCGCCTTCCTATAGTAGCTGCTGTATTTCAATGGCGCGGACACTACCACTGCTTTTCCTGAGCATCCATGTCGTCGTGCTGAAGTGCGATCCCGGCCTGTTAGTGGACATTGTTGTCGACCGTTATGATATTCCCAGAGTCTGTCCACGAGAAGTGCAAACAGAGGATTTTGTACGGTATCATTTCAACGGTACATTCTTCACAGACGGTAAAAAGTTTGACTCCAGGTAAGTTGTTCTGCCAGTACATTGTGCGCTGTGGATTCTCAGTATTATTATTATTTTTTTTTTTGTCTCATGCACGAAGCTTGTTTTAAGAAGATGTTGTATGGGAGGACGGTTTAGCGTTAGCTGTACTGCTGGCTGAAGTCATGCTTGCAGACTGGTTATTATTTCAGCCAAACGGGAATAGTTGCAGACGTGTCAGGATCATGGTCTGTTTGTAGTCGTGTAACCGTATCAACTTGAAAACCTTTCCAGCATGTTGACCGCATGCGCATGCGCGTCAGCTCCGCCTCGAACCTAGAAACCCGACTAGGGAACGCATACAGGGTAAGAGAGGATGTGGGCTTTTTTTCCTTCTTTTTTTTTTGACGTATCATCTCTAAAATATATCTATCTTATATTGCCTACATTTTATATTAGATTTGACAGTATGGGCAGAACTCTAATGTCAGTACATTTAAAAAAAAGATCTCTGAATCTGTATCATCCTTATTGATGCCAGAAAGTTGAACTGATTCAACTTTTTGGGATTTTCCCTACCTGGATTATTGAGCATGCATCAAGACAAAATTATTAATGGATTATCATGGGATGTTAGGCGGCATGGTGTCCCAGTGGTTAGCACTGTTGCCTCACAGCAAGAAGGTCTTGGGTTCGAACCCCAGGCCATCCCAAGTCTTTTCTGTGTAGAGTGTGCATGTTCTCCCGGTGTCTGCGTGGGGTTTCCTCCGGGTGCTTCGCTTTCCTCCCACCATCAAAAAGACATGTATGTTAGGGTTAATACTCCTGCCTGTGCCCCTGAGCAAAACAATGGAAAGAAAAACTGGAGTTGGTCCCCGGGCGCTGCAGCTGCCCACTGCTCCCATACAATAGGATGGGTTAAATGCAGAGCATGAATTTCACTTTAACTGAACAACTGTACGATTGACAAGATAAAGTGGCTTTCTTTCTGATCAAACCCAGGGGCTCAATGAGTCAAGGGTCCCCAAAATCAGAGCCTTTGTGTACAGTCGCTGTTATAAACGTCATTTTTGTCAAAAATAGCTTTCTGTCACTGGCTTTTTTACACTTTGTCTTTGGAAATATCAAAGGCGGCTTTAACGAATATTGTATTTGTGATTGAGAGAGATGTAGTTTGGTAATGAGCTGTTGTCTATAATGGAGTACACCTTTGTTGGGTGGGGGGCTTTAAGGTGTCCCTACCTGTGGGCCATAGTCTCAGTGTCCATCTGTGATCATCCTACTCTTCTTCCCCCCTCAGTTATGACCGAGGTACTGCCTTTGTCAGTCAGGTGGGCCTGGGCAGGCTCATCACAGGAATGGACAGAGGGATGCAGGGCATGTGTGTCAATGAGCGCAGGAAGATCACCGTCCCACCACATCTTGCCTATGGAAGCATGGGAACAGGTGGAGATTGGCATACAGTGATATTCATTGAAAAGTAACTGTCTTCACTTTGGCAACAAGTAAATTAGATGGCTAAAGTGTCACCTAATAGACGTTTGGTAACGAGCGTTCAGAAACGTGATTTTTATTCTAGCTGGCTCTTTTCCCCTGAAAGGTGGTGTTATCCGTCCTGATGCTGTCTTGCTGTTTGATGTTCTCCTACTGGACATCTGGAACAGCGAGGACAAGGTCCAGACCCGCACCCTCAGCGAACCTGCCAGCTGCAAACGGACTGCTGTGGCAACAGACTTCATTCGTTACCACTATAATGGCACCTTGCTCTGCGGCACGCCGTTTGACTCCAGGTACAACTGCTTTTGTGATGAAGTAGGGCTTAAAAGGGTTTTCCAGAAAGGCAGGATGGCAGGGAGTTAGCTATCAACAAAAGTGCGACAGGTTTGTTAAAACACAAAAAGGAAAAGGGAAACATAATGAATCTTCTCTTTTATGAAAGAAAATAGTTTGCGCTGGGCGTCCAGGTGGCATAGCGGTCTATTCCATTGCCTACCACCACAGGAATTACTGGTTCGAATTCCCGTGTTACCTCCGACTTGGTCGGGCATCCCTACAGACACAATTGGCTGTGTCTGTGGATGGGAAGCCGGATGTGGATCTGTCCTGTTCGCTTTACAAGCACCTCCTCTGGTCAGTCGAGGCGCCTGTTCGGTGGGGAGGGGGAACGGGAACCGGGGGGAAATAGCGTGATCCTCCCACGCACTACGTCCCCCTGGCGAAACTCCTTATTGTCAGGTGAAAAGATGCACGGCTGGTGACTCCACATGTATCGGAGGAGGCATGTGGTAGTCTGTAGCACTCCCCGGATTGGCAGAGGGGGTGGAGCAGCGACCGAGATGACTTGGAAGAGTGGGGTAATTGGCCAGGTACAATTGGGGAGAAAAAGGGGGTAAATTTTAAAAAAAAGTTGTTTGTGTTTTGTAATACTTTAGAGTTGTGTTGTTGTTTTTTTAGTTACTCGAAGAATACAACGTATGACACCTACGTAGGGCAGGGTGACATCATCAAAGGAATGGATGAGGGCCTGCTGGGAATGTGCGTCGGAGAGAGGCGGATCATCATCGTCCCACCTTTCCTGGCCTATGGGGACAAGGGTTATGGTACTGTTCAATATTCAGATAAAATACGGCTGCAGAAAAGACAAACTGTGACGTCCAAATATTTACCCACAATTTCCCTTAAACTTGGACTGTCATCCCGACAGGCACCCTGATCCCTCCCCATGCTACGCTGGTGTACGAGGTGTTGGTGGTCGATTTGTTCAACCCTAAAGATGACCTGATTGTGGAGGTGAAGGAGATGCCTGAATCCTGCACCCGCAAGACAAAGGTCGGAGACTACGTCCGGTACCACTACAATGGCACCTTCCAGGATGGCTCCGCCTTTGACTCGAGGTAAAGGCAATTAATTATTAGAGTCAGGATCCCAATCGATTATTTGGGTCAAGTAGGTTTGTACATTTAAAGAATTTAAATGCACTACAGAGCGCCACAGGAGGTCAGTCCTGCCTGTGGCCATCAAACTTTACAACTCCTCCCTCAGAGTGTCAGATACTCAGTTAATTGTCATTGGACTGGCCCTTCTCCTTGTTTTACCCTGTCAGGTTTTGTTTGTGCTGTTTGTTTTGTGCTGCGGTAGTGCAGTATAGATAGGGTGTTATGTGCACCATGCTTGTTTATTTTGTTCTTATTTCTATTTCTTATTTTATCTTTTATATCTATTTGTTTCTATTTTCCTTGTTTGTATTTGTTTCTATTTTTTTATCTTGTATATTGTTAGTTTTTAGTTTTTTCTTACTAGAGGGTGAGTGTCTGTAATACAACTCAATTTCCCCTTGGGGATGAATAAAGTATTCTGATTCTGATTCTGATAAACTTGGTGGATTGCTCATATAGATTACAATAAATATAAAGATATAATCTACTACTACTACTTTCGGCTGCTCCCGTTAGGGGTCACCGCAGCGGATCATCCATTTCCATTTCTTCCTGTCCTCTGCATCTTCTCTGTCACACCAGCCACCTGCATGTCCTCCCTCACTACATCCATAAACCTCCTCTTTGGCCTTCCTCTTTTCCTCTTCCCTGGCAGCTCCATATTCAGCATCCTTCTCCCAATATACCCAGCATCTCTCCTCCACACAAGTCCAAGCCAGCTCAATCTTGCCTCTCTTGCTTTGTCCCAAAACCGTCCAACGTGAGCGGTCCCTCTAATGTAATAATTCCTAATCCTGTCCTTCTTCGTCATTCTCAATGCAAATCTTAGCATCTTCAACTCTGCCACCTCCAGCTCTACCTCCTGTCTTTTTGTAAGTGCCACTGTCTCCAAACCATATAACATAGCTGGTCTCACAACCATCTTGTAAACCTTCCCTTTAACTCTTGCTGGTACCCTTCTGTCACAAATCACTCCTGACACTCTTCTCCACCCACTCCATCCTGCCTGCACTCTCTTCTTCACCTCTCTTCTGCACCTCCCATTTCTTTGGACAGTTGACCCCAACTATTTAAACTCATACGCCTTCGTCACCTCTACTCCTTGCGTCCTCACAATTTCACTGTCCTCCCTCTCATTCACGCATATGTATTTCGTTTTGCTCCTACTGGTTTTCATTCCTCTTTCTCCAGTGCATACTGCCACCTCTCCAGGCTCTCCTCAATCTGCACCCTACTCTCGCTACAGATCCAGATCACACTGTCATCTGCAAACATCATAGTCCACGGAGACTCCTGCCTGATCTCATCTGTCAACCTGCCCATCATCATTGCAAACAAGAAAGGGCTCAGAGCTGATCCTTGATGTAATCCCACCTCCACCTTGAACCCATCTGTCATTCCAACTGCACACCTCACCATTGTCACACTTCCCTCATACATATCCTGCACCACTCCTACATACTTCTCTGCAACTCCTGACTTCCTCATACAATATCACACCTCCTCTCTCGGCAGCCTGTCGTATGCTTTCTCTAAATCCACAAAGACGCAATGTAACTCCTTCTGACCTTCTCTATACTTCTCAATCAACATTCTCCAAGCAAACATCCCATCTGTAGTGCTCTTTCATTGCATGAAGCCATACTGCTGCTCGCTAATCATCACCTCTCCTCTTAACCTAGCTTCTATTACTCGTTCCCATGTCTTCATGCCGTAGCTGATCAACTTTACACCTCTGTAGTCCTACAGTTCTGCACATCACCCTTGTTCTTTAAAATCGGTAGCAGTATGCTTCTTCTCCACTCCTCGGGCATCCTTTCGCTTTCCAAGATTGTGTTAAACAATTTAGGTAAAAACGCCACTGCCATCTCTCCCAAACATCTCCATGCCTCCACACAGGTCCTTACTTCATCAGGTCCAACTGCCTTTCCACTCTTCATCCTCTTCATAGCTGCGCTCACTTCCTCCTTGCTAATCCACTGCACTTCCTGATTAACTATCCCCACATCACCCAACCTTCTCTCTCTCTCATTTTCTTCATTGATCAGCCCCTCAAAGTATTCCTTCTTCCTTCTCAGTACACTCTCCTTGCTTATCGGCACATTTCCATCTTTATCCTTGATCACCCTAGCCTGCTGCACATCCTTCCCAGCTTGGTCCCTCTGTTTAGCCAATCAGTACAAGTCCTTTTCTCTTTCCTTAGTGTCTAACCTCTCATACAACTCACCATATGCCTTTCCTTGTCCTTTGCCACCTCTCTCTTTGCTTTATGCTGCATCTCCTTGTACCCCTGTCTACTTCATCTCTCTGACTATCCCACTTCTTCTTAGCCGACCTCTTCCTCTCTATACTTTGCTGTACTTCCTCATTCCACCACCAGGTCTCCTTGTCTTCCTTCTTCTGTCCTGATTACACACCAAGTACTTTCCTAGCTGTCTCCCTCACTATTTCTGCAGTGCCTGCCCAGCCATCCGGCAACTCTTCACTACCACCCACTGCCTGTCTTAACTCCTCCCTAAACTCCACATAAGAGTCTTCCTTCTTCAGCTTCCACCATTTGATCTTCGTCTCTGCCTTCACTCGCTTCCTCTTCTTGGTCTCAAAGTCATCCTACAGACCACCATCCGATACTGCCTAGCTACGTTCTCCCCTGTCACCACCTTGCAGTCTCCAATTCCTTTCAGATCGTGCTTCCTGCATAAAATATAGGCCACGTGTGCACTTTTCCTCCACTTTTGTACGTCACCCTGTGTTCCTCCCTCTTCTTTAAATACTATGAATTCACCACAGCCATTTCCATCCTTTTCACACAATCCACCACCATCTGTCCTTCCATATTTATCTCCTTGACACCATACCTACCCATCACCTCTGTTCCCTTCACCACTATGCCCACTGAAGTCCGCTCCAATCACCGCTCTCTTCTGCTTGGGTACCCTCACCACCGCGTCATCCAACTCACTCCAGAATTCTTCTTTTTCTTCCATCTCACACCCAACTTGCAGGGCATATGCGCTGATAACATTCATCAATACACCTTCGATTTCCAGTTTCATACTCATCACTCTGTCTGACACGCTCTTCACATCCAGCACACTCTTGACATACTCTTCCTTCAGAATTACCCCTATACCATTTCTCCTCCCATTCGCACCATGGCAGAAGAGTTTGAACCCACATCTTGGCCTTACTCCCCTTCCACCTGGTCTCTTGCAAACACAGTATGCCTACCTTTCTTCTTTCCATCATATCAGCCAGCTCTCTCTGTTTACCAGTCATTTTACCAACATTCAAAGTTCTGGCTCTCACCCCCACGCTCCTACCCTTCCTCCTCTCTCACTGCCTCTGGACATACCTTCCCCCCTCTCTTTCTCCTTCACCCAACAGTAGCATAGTTTCCACCAGCAGCCTGCTGGTTAACAGTACCGGTGGCGGTCATTGGTAACCCGAGCCTCGACCGATCCGGTATGGAAATCTTATTTATGATCCGCATATTTGATTTGGCAAAGATTTTACGCCGAATGCTCTTCCTGACGCAACCCTCTCCATTTAACCGAGCTTGGGACCGGCACTAAGAATGCACTGGCTTGTGCATCCCCAGTGGCCGGGTTGAATATAAAGATATAATGAAATACTAAAATAAGAATTTATTATTGTAATTTTAGTGTAAGTATTTCACTATAAGATACGTATGAGTAAGCCTTAAGGTTCATAAAAATGACGTTTAAAAGTTGATGAAATTACGGTCCGCGGTGGCGTAGCGGTCTAAGCATCGGCTTGGTGTCGATGCAGTTGCCCACTGGGGACTGGGGTTCGCGCCCCGGTCTCGTCAGATCTGACTATGGCCGGACTCGGTGAAGCAGCAATCATTGGCAACGCTGTCTTCGGGAGGGGGGCGGAGTCGGCTTGTGTTCGTCATGTGAATGCGTCTCTGTGTGTGTCGGAAAAACAGTGGTTCGGCTTGGATTCGCCTTGTCACGAAAGTGGGGAGGCGCTTTCCTTCGAGACTGCCGGCCGGAGAGATGCAGTTGGCGAACGCATGCAATACGAGGGTGGGTGTTTGAATTAAAATAGGGATAAATTGGCCACTAAATTGGGAGAAAAAAGGGAAAAATCAGAAATAAATTAAAAAAAAAAAAAAAAAAGTTGATGAAATTGGGGTCTCATAGTATTTGTTTGGTCACTGTTAAGGCATGACTCATTTTACCACCTAGAAACTGTGGATGTTATTGATGAAAAAATATCAATTAGTTCTGAGTACCAAACACAGCAAGGAAAACAATCAGCACATGAGTTAGAACTGTTCATACAGAATGAGTTTAATGATAGTAATCACAAAAAACTATGGCACTGCACTAGCACCTCCTCTGGGGCGCCTGTTCGGGGGGGAAGAGGAACTGGGGGGAATAGCGTGATCCTCCCACGCACAACGTCCCCCTGGTGAAACTCCTTACTGTCAGGTGAAAAGAAGCGGCTGGCGACTCCACATGTATCAGGAGGCATGTGGTAGTCTGCAACCCTCCCTGGATTGGCAAATGGGGTGGAGCAGTGACCAGAATGGCTCGGAAGAGTGCGGTAATTGGCCGAGTACAATTGGGGTGAAGGAGGGGGGAAAATCCCCCCCAAAATAAATAAATAAATAAAATAGCGATTGAATGAAAGTGTTACAGTGCTGCAAGCCTGGGTCCACACATAGTTTGAGTTTTCAATATGTGCATTAATTCTCCCACTTCCCTCTGCAGCTACCAACGTAATTCTACCTACAACACCTACATTGGCAAGGGCTACGTGATCTCAGGAATTGACAAAGCCCTGCAGGGCCTATGTATGGGCGAGAAGCTGAGGGTTACGGTGCCACCCCACATGGCATACGGAGAAAATGGTGTCAGTAAGTCTGGGGCACGGGCTCTGCTTAGGGAGGTTTGTGGTAACAGCAGAATGCTGAGATATGCAGATGTATCACTTTATTTTCTGTCAGAACATTGGTCCTAAGTAAAGCTATATCAAGAGATATCAAAAGATATTTATGGGTGTGTGTCAACTATCCAGTCAAAATAGTATTTTCCCTTTCACCATAGGAGGCCTGATTCCCAGCTCTGCCGTGTTGATCTTTGATGTTCACATCATTGATTTCCACAACCCCAATGATCCAGTCAATGTGAAGGTCACTCACAAGCCTCAGGAATGCAACATGACCAGTGAAGCTGATGATCTGATTCAGTATCGTTACAATTGCTCCATGATGGATGGTACTCTACTGTACTCCTCGTGAGCGTCCTCTGCCCTTCACACTGCTACACTCCATCCTCTCCCTGGTCCATGCATGTAATCATTGCTGGCTCCTTGTCTGACAGGTCCATTTTAATGTGCACTGTTAGGGGCAAGTACTGACAGGTTATCTCTGCCCCTCTCCAGTGACCACTACCACTCGCCTGCTGTTGCGACTCTGGGAGCAAACACAGTCATCCAGGGGCTCGATGAGGGTCTGAAGGGCATGTGTGTGGGCGAGAGGAGAGAGGTGACAGTTCCACCTCACTTGGGCCACGGTGAAAATGGAGGTCAGTGAACAAGCATCAGAAAACCAGAAATTAGTCTCAGGCTGTAACACAAGATATGCTTTTCTTTTCCTTACTTTGTGTCTCTTACTTTGTTTTTGTCTCTCTCCTCCTCCTCCCCTATGTCCTTCACCTCCTTTCCTCCCACACGTCTCCTTCCTCCCTGTCTCCACAGCCAAAGATGTTCCCAGCAACGCAGTGCTTTTCTTTGAGCTGGAGCTGCTGGAGCTGCAGAAGGGGGTGCCTGAGGGCTACATGTTTGTGTGGCTGGAAGACACCCCAAATGACCTTTTCCCCACCATGGACCTCAACGGTGACAAAAAAGTGCCTCTGGAGGAGGTGAGCCAATAACATCAATGCTCATGTTTGCATACCAATAAAAAGGCAATTGTAATGAGATAAAGCATGTTCGCAAACAACAAACTTTGACTGAAACAAATCAGACAACATAATACATTCAATTAAGATAATCCTGCAATCGGAAATAAATCCTAAATAAATAAATAGAATTTAGTAAAATAAATAAATATAAAATTATAAATAAACAATACATTTAAATAAATAAATACATCTAAATAAATTAATAAATAGATAAATAAATGTTTTTTAATCCGAAATCCACTGTGGTGACCCCTCGGAAACAGGGAACAAGCCGTAAAAAGAAGAAGACAATTAGAAATTACAAAAATAAACAGGAAGGTGACGTAGGCTGAAAAACCATGGGCAGAACTTTTGGTTGGACAATTGGACAGATGTACAAAGAAAATTGAGGCTGTTTCAAAGTTTGGGGGCTGTAACCCTAAACACATGGTTAACCTGAGGTGGAAAGAATATTAAAAATTCCTACTTATGTAAAAGTACTGCTATTTTAATCATTTACTTGAGTATAAGTAAAAGTATTGATTAACCCATTAATGACTAACAATTATATTAATATGTTAAGGAAAAGTCCCACAGCATTTTTTCTGTTAGAGGTGGAAACACAGAATTTGCTTTGGAAACCGTCAAGACGTGTGGCTGCATGTGTTAAAATCAAAGTTTTTGATTTCACATATTTATCATGCCTTAATTGGTAGACAAATTTGATTTTCTTTTAAGAATGTAAAAAGATTTGACGTTCATTTGACGTGCTAAATATCATCAGATTTACACTGGATCAAAGTACATATTACTGAAATTGAAGTTGTTTTGAATCCAGTGGTACTGAGCATTTGCTATAACTGCTTGTAGTTTTTGAGATACAGCCATTTCTTTATCATACTATATTTAGTCGTTATTTACTTTGGGTTACTAATTTTATAATTTTCCACAAAAACACCAGTGGTAATACAGGTTCCTATGATCACATGTTCAAAAAAATGATGAACTTAATGACCAGATAGGCCCAAGTAAGAATTAATTAAGTATAAAAAATATAAAAAAAGATTTTCCAATGCACTTTTGGGGAGAAATGATGAGAAATATAACTCCATGACCATGAGTTTCCATGCATTTCTATGGGGTTTATGGGTGTGGCTGTATTCTGATGAACTAATGACCTCTGTTCCTTATTGAGGTGTCCCAACCACTAACACACACACACACACACACATACACACACACACACAGGGAGAGAATGAGGCCCAAATCCAGATGCTTGTTTACAGACATCTTTGGTGTATTTCTATCCACATACAGTGCATCTGGGAAGTATTCACACCCCTTCACTTTCCCCACATTTTGTTATGTTACAGCCTTATTCCAAAATGGATTACATTCCTTTTTTTCTCATCAATCTATATACAATACCCCATAATGACAAAGTGAAAAAAGTTTTGTAGAATTTTTTGTAAATTTATTAAAAATAAAAAACTGAAATATTGCATGTACATAAGTATTCACACCCTTTACTCAGTACTTGGTTGAGGCACCCTTGGCAGCGATTACAGCCTCAAGTCTTCTTGGGTATGAAGCTACAAGCTTGGCACAACTATATTTGGGGTATTTCCCCCATTCTTCTCTGCAGATCCTCTCGAGCTCTGTAAGGTTAGATGGGGAGCGTCCCTGCACAGCTATTTTCAGGCCTTTCCAGAGATGTTCAATGGGGTTCAAGTCTGGGCTCTGGCTGAGCCATTCAAGGACATTCACAGACTTGTCCCGAAGCCACTCCTTCATTGTCTTGACTGTATGCTTAGGGTCGTTGTCGTGTTGAAAGGTAAACCTTCGCCCCAGTCTGAGGTCCTGAGCTCTCTGGAGCAGGTTTTCATCAAGGATCTCTCTGTACTTTGCTCCATTCATCTTTCCCTCGATCCTGACTAGTCACCCAGTTCCTGCCGCTGAAAAACATCCCCACAGCATGATGCTGCCACCACCATGCTTCACTGTAGGGATAGTATTAGCAAGGTGATTAGAGGTGCCTGGTTTCCTCCAGACGTGACGTTTGGCATTCAGGCCAAACAGTTCAATCTTGGTTTCATCAGACTAGAGAATCTTGTTTCTCATGGTCTGAGAGTCCTTTAGATGCTTTCTGGCAAACTCCAAGCGGGCTGTCATGTGCCTTTTACTGAGCAGAGGCTTCCGTCTGGCCACTGTACCATAAAGGCCTGATTGGTGGAGTGCTGCAGAGATGGTTGTCCTTCTGGAAGGTTCTCCCATCTCCACAGAGAAACGCTGGAGCTCTGTCAGAGTGACCATCAGGTTCTTGGTCACCTCCCTGACCAAGGCCCTTCTCCCCCGATTGCTCAGTTTGGCTGGGCGGCCAGCTCTAGGAAGAGTCCTGGTGGATCCAAACGTCTTCCATTTACGAATGATGGAGACCACTGTGCTCTTCAGGACCTTCAAAGCTGTAGACATTTTTTGTACCCTTCCCCAGATCTGTGCCTCGATACAATCCTGTCTCGGAGGTCCACAGACAATTCCTTTGACTTCATGGCTTGGTTTCTGCTCTGACATGCACTGTCAACAGTGGGACCTTATATAGACAGGTGTGTGCCTTTCCAAATCATGTCCAATCAATTGAATTTACTACAGGTGGACTCCAATCAAGATGTAGAAACATCTCAAGGATGATCGGTGGAAACAGGATGAACCTGAGCTCAATTTTGAGTGTCATAGCAAAGGGTGTGAATACTTATGTACATGCAATATTTCAGTTTTTTATTTTTAATAAATTTGCAAAAATATCTACAAAACCTTTTTCACTTTGTCATTATGGGGTATTGTATGTAGATTGATGAGAAAAAAAAGGAATTTAATCCATTTTGGAATAAGGCTGTAACATAACAAAATGTGGGGAAAGTGAAGGGGTGTGAATACTTTCCAGATTCACTATCTCTGGTTTGCTGCAGCTGGCAAGAGAGGGTCACATCTAGATGGTAACCCTAGATTTGTGAAACTCTCGCATACTCTTGCACATACGCACTTGATTCAGCACAGCAGCACTTGTCATAGAAAGTGGGTCAGCACAAAGGTTTAAGGTGAGTGGTTAAGTTTAGGGCCGGCACAGTGGTGCAGTGGTCAGCACAGTCGCCTCACAGCAAGAAGGTCCTGGGTTCGAGCCCCGGGGTAGTCCAACCTTGGGGGTCATCTCAAGTCGTCCTCTGTGTGGAGTTTGCATTTTCTTCCTGTGCCTACTTGGGTTTCCTCCAAGTGCTCCGGTTTCCTCCCACAGTCCAAAGACATGTAGATCAGGTGAATCAGCCGTACTAAATTGTCCCTAGGTTTGAATGTGTGTGTGTGTCAGCCCTGTGATGGCCTAGTCGCCTGTTCAGGGTGTCTCGCTGTTTGTGAACTACTGAATTTTGAAATATTTTATGCGTTACATTTTAAATGCATTGCTTTTGAATTTTAAAGTCAGATATGTTGAAACGCAGTTGAATATAAGTTAACTTTTGTACAGATTTCAAGATGTTTATATTATATGATAAATGTAATTTGTGGTAGTAGTAGTGTGTGTGTGTGTGTGTGTGTGTGTGTGTGTGTGTGCGCACGTGCGTATCTGTGTATGAAAGGGGGGGGACAAAGTGTCAGAAATATTGAGTTGGGGTGAACAATTAAGATTTAAAACAGACATTTTATTCATATTGAAACTCCCACACCAAAAAAAATCAACAGGTTATAATTTTTCTTGTTGAATCTACATCGTAAGAGTCCATGTGTGTATCAAAAATTATGAAGATCTGAAATTCCTAACCTATTCTTCTAGAGGTGTTTATGTGGAAAATCAAAACAACCGCCAACCCCTGGGGACTAACAACTAAAAAAGGATGTTAAGAAAAACTTAATACTTTCACCAACTTGAAAAATTTCAATGGATTTGTGCTTAGCTCAGCTAATACTTTAAGTGCTGTAAAGGCAATTATAAAATTCCACTGTGGATATTAATGGGTTGAGTAAATTACTCATGTAAGACTAAATGGGTTTCTTAGTGAAAATGACTTTGTGAGTTACTTGTGTTCTTTTCATGTCTACAAACAAACAGCTGTAGCTCTCAAAGTATAGAAATAATCATTAGTCGACATAGCCCGTATCATTGGAAACAACTGGACAAACACACTGTACAAACAAACCACATTTTTTTTAGCAGTGTCACTAAACAAATGCTTCAATTATCCATTTGTTTTTTGCTCTTTAACAGTAATCAAAACCAAAATAGTGAGGTAGAATACGTGATCAAAATTAAACTCAAAGTAAAATTAAAAGTACTATGATTTTATTATACTCAAAAGGTACCAGTACAGGGAAGAATTTTACTCACGTACTGTAAAGAGAGTAGCTGTAGTTTGTCACCTTCCAGCTCTTTGGTTAACACCGAGCATTAGCCTGGGACAGTAAGCAACAAGGAGTCCTCAATCAGAGCACCTCCAGGCTCAAAGGGTCCTTGGGAGGTGGAGGAGGTCTGAAGTGTTCAAGGTTTTAAAAACAGAATGGTGAAAACAAAAACAGAATTTTAAAGTTGGAACCCAGCGGGAGCTGACAGAGGAGACTCAGGTACAGAGACAATGTGATCTCTCTTTCTGAATCTTTCTGAAGCCGGGGAGATGCATTCTGAATCAACTGGAGGTTAGATAGAGACAGAAGCATGATGCACAAAGAAATGAGTAATTTTCTCCACGTCTTTCAGGAAAATTTCTGTTTTCAATAAAAGTTTCAAGTTAGATGTATATATTAAATTAAAATGCATATATCAAACTTAGAACTTTTCTTTTGACTTTTCTTAAATCAGAATATTAGATTAGATTAGGTTAGTTTAGATTAGATTATTGGAAAGTGTTTGGTTTTTGACATCTGATTTATGAGCTGCGTATTTGATTTGGCAAAGATTTTATGCCGGATGGCCTCCCTGACACAACTCTCTCCATTTATCTGGGCTTGGGGTCGGCACTAAGAATGCACTGGCTTGTGCGTCCTCAGTGGCTGGGTTGACAGATGAGCTCAGGCAGGAGTCTCTGTGGACTATGTTTGCAGATGACATTGTGTTCTGTAGCGAGAGTAGGGTGCAGGTTGAGGAGAGCCTGGAGAGGTGGAGGTATGCACTGGAGAGAAGAGGAATGAAAGTCAGTAGGAGTAAGACTGAATACATATGCGTGAACAAGAGGGAGGACAGTGGAATGGTGGGGATGCAAGGAGTAGAGGTGACGAAGGTGTATGAGTTTAAATACTTGGGGTCAACTGTCCAAAGTAATGATGAGTGCAGAAGAGAGTTGAAGAAGAAAGTGCAGGCAGGGTGGAGTGGGTGGAGAAGAGGGCCAGGAGTGATTTGTGACAGAAGGGTACCAGGGGTACCAGCAAGAGTTAAATGGAAGGTTTACAAGATGGTTGTGAGACCAGCTATGTTATATGGTTTGGAGAAAGTAGCACTGATGAAAAGACAGGAGGCGGAGCTGGAGGTGGCAAAGTAGAAGATGCTAAGCTTTGCATTGGGAGTGACGAAGAAGGACAGGATTAGGAACGAGTATATTAGAGGGACAGCTCAGGTTGGAGGGTTTGGAGACAAAGCAAGAGAGGCAAGATTGAGATGGTTTGGACATGTGTGGAGGAGAGATGCTGGGTATATTGGGAGAAGGATGCTGAATATGGAACTGCCAAGGAAGAGGAAAAGAGGAAGGCCAAAGAGGAGGTTTATGGATGTGCCGAGAGAGGACATGCAGGTGGCTGGTGTGACGGAGGAAGATGCAGAGGACAGAAAGAAATGGAAACGGATGATCCACTGTGGAGACCCCTAACGGGAACAGCCGAAAGTGGTAGTAGTGGTAGTAGTAGTTTGACTTTTGACATCATGCTACTTCTTCCTCACAGTTTCATCTTATGCTTATTGCAGTTTTCAGACTTCATCATGCTCCAAGTTAAAGAAGGGAAGGGTCGCTTGCGGCCAGGGATGGATGCCAACAAGATCATCAAGAACATGTTTGACTACCAAGACCATAATAAGGATGGGAAGATTGTACCAGATGAGCTGAACGTCAAAGTGGATAAGGACTCAAACAAAGCAGGACATGACGAGCTGTGAAAAGGCTGCAGATGTCAAAATGTGGCCCGGGAGCCCAGACACATGTTTGTAACTGTTTTAAAAAATAAGTTTGTGGTTCGAAAACATTTATAAAATTAGGGCTGAATTTAGGCAGTGCATCTTGTTAAACTTTCTGTTTTCACAACCATTTGAATAAGATCAAAACCAGTTGCAGAGACTTTACAATGGTGACAGCAAAGATAAACATCATACAATAGCGGTGTCCATGGTAAGGATTGTTGGTGTGATATATTTGAAAATGTGACAGAAAGAAAAAACATTCAGAGAAAGTTTGATGTTTTTCTGTAATAAGGATATATTGCCTTCATCATTTATGGAGGATGGACCCATCATGGGCTGGTTCCATTATCCAAGAACCATCAGACAGTTCATTTCTGGTTGATGAGCCAGTCATGGATGTTATGCCTTAGAAACGTTCCAGGAATATAAAAATGTTATGACCAGGGATTTTGTATATTAGAGTGGCTATTTTGTGCAATACCAGATTTTTTTTTAATAATAAAGCTGCTATGTGTTGTCAGATCTGACTGTTACAGTGTCTCTCCTCTATAAATTCTACTAAGAATATATATTATATTTGTTACACGGCTTTGTTGAATACTCGATTCCGATTGGTCAATTACGGCATTCTGCGGTCTGTTATTTCTGAATAGCAGGCCGCTGCTGTGAATAACAGACCCTTGCTGTAACTGTCTGAGACATGTTTATTTTGTTTCTGTAATAAATTCATGGTTATTGAGTTCATCCAGCCATTATAAAAAAAAAGATTAAAAATGTAATAAGTGGTTAAAGGGGTGTAACATTGATTAAAAAAACTGAAATATACCACGGTAAATTAATGTTAATTTAAAAAAACAGTGCCCTTTATGCAAGGTTTATTTGAAATGAGAGCGTAATGGGTCACATGACCAGAGTTTAGTTAAGGGTGTAGCCGTTGCATCATGGGTTAGAACCAACATGGATGCAGCGGAAAGACTTCTCTGTATATCCATCCATCCATCTGTTATCCGAACCGCTTATCCTAATCTCAGGGTCATGGGGATGCTGGAGCCTATAAAAGCAGTCACTGGGCGGCAGGCGGGGAGACACCCTGGACAGGCTGCCAGGCCATCACACAGGGCCCACACACACACACCTAGGAACAGTTTAGTATGGCCGATTCACCTGACCTACATGTATTTGGACTGTGGGAGGAAACCGGAACACCCGGAGGAAACCCATGCAGATACGGGGAGAACATGCAAACTCCACACAGAGGATGACCTGGGACGACCCCCAAGGTTGGACTACCCTGGGGCTCGAACCCAGGACCTTCTTGCTGTGAGGTGACCATGCTAACCACTGTGCCACCGTGTCGCCCCCATCTTTGTATACGGCCCCCAAAATAACTATTCTACATGTGGTTCAAGAGGCGCACACAGTAATTGTCCTCCATTTGTTTTATATTTGTGTATAATGTTAGATGATGTGGCTTTACATAGACAATATGATACGTTTTCAGTGATTTTATTTGATTTCATCGCATTTCTGTTGTGCTAACGTTTGGGCCTGTTAATCAACAGACACTAGCTTGAGAGACTTAGAGTTGTATATTTTAACTTTGTCTTTTATTTTCTTGTAGTTTTCCTGGTGTCTGCTGACGATAAAGAGCGATATATAAAATAAATCTTCAAAAGACATCTGTATGATGCATGGCCATTATTTCATTGGACCAGTGTAGCTACACTTGCTATGGACAAAGTTCTTACGGACTGACGAATCTAACGGACTTTTTTTTTAGCAGAAGCAATGAAATCATTTTTAAATCAATGAAATAATTTTTAAATCAAAATGTTTTCAAATTATTGATTTTTTTAGTAAGTAGCCATGTAATAGCCATTCATTAAGTGATCAGTGCCTATCCATCCTTGACGAATTTGCACCGTTTAAAACTAGGAAACAGAAGTAAAATAACATCCCCTGACTGAACAATCATTCTTGTGCCCTTAGAAGACTCTAGAAAACCAGAATGACAATGGAAGGTCAACAAGTGCAAATTAGCACATAACACCCTTAAAACCAAATGTTAACTTACCAGAATGCGAGATCAGCATACTTCTCTGAATTAATATCTAGAAATAACCATGATCCTAAGGTTCTCTTCAGGGTAATTAATTCTGTTATTAATGGTCCCTCCACTTCTTTTTTTTACCTAATGCTGAGCTGTCTGAAAAATGTCTCACTCATTGTGTAAATAAGGTGGAGAATATCAGGTCCCAAATCCAGCCTGGCCCTTGCATTCTTTCCATTCCCCATGTTAATTCTGCCTCTTTACCCAGTTTCAACCGATTACAATTTCAGTGTTAAGAGTCTCATTTCCAATATGAATTCCTCCCCCTGCATCTTAGACATAATTCCCACTAAGCTGTTCAAAGAGGTATTTTCCACTGTTAGCCCCATAATCAAGTGCCTGGCTCTTATTTTATTACACTCTTATCTCTCCAGTAGAACTTTTTCTGTTGTTCTGGGTAACTGTACTTCCTCGATGGCTCAGTTGAGTTGTGGTGTCCCTCAAGGCTCGGTTCTTGGCCCCGTCTCTTTTCTATATACATGCTGCCTCTTGGCCAGGTCATTCAAAATCATGATGTGTTTTATAATTTTTATGCTGACGACACTCATTTATACATGCCACTAAAACCCACAGATCCTAGCACCCTAGCAAATCTCATAACTTGCTTCTCTGACATTAAATCCTGGATGTCCCAAATTTTTCTCAAATTTAATGATAATAGTCTGAGGTCATTCTGTTCAGTTCCCCAAATTCCATCAGCTCTTTTGTCATTAATCTTGATGGTCTGCCAAGTAGTCTTAAGCAGGCTGCTAATAATCTTGGGGTAATATCCAATGCTAATCTCGGTTTTGATAATCAAATCAAACATGTTCAGTAATGTTTTCTCCAGCTCAAGGTAATCTCTAAAATTAGATAATTTTTATCAATTGCTGATCTACAAAAAGTTCTATATGCTTTTATCTATTCTTGCCTTGATTATTGCAACACACTTTACTCGGGTATCAGCAAGGGCTCCCTCCACCGTTTGCAGTTGGTAAAAAAATGCCACTGCTTGACTCATTAACCGGTGCAAAGAGGAATGACCATTTCATTCCTGTACTTGCCTCCCTACACTGGCTCCCAGTTAGATTTCGAATTGATTTTGAATTTTTATTGCTCACTTTTAAGGCTTTAAATGGTCTTGCTCCTACATACATTTGTGATTTATTGACCTGGTAGATGCCCTCTCAACCATTAAGATCAACAGACGAAGCCCTGCTGGTTATTTGCAGGTCGCGGTTTGTCACAAAGGGTGATTGGGCTTTTGCTGTTAGAGTCCCCACACTATGGAACTCTCTTCTTATTGAACTCAGGCAATGTAGCTTCTTTTAAATCTCATCTTAAACTTTTCTCTTTGTGAAAGCTTTTGCAAATGTTTGCTATTTGTTTTATTTATCTATACTGTTTTTTTATTTTTACTCCTACTTATTTGGTCTTATTCTTATTTTTGCCTTGCCTGGTTTTATTTCTTTTGTTAAGCACTTTGTAACATTGTTTTAGAAAAGTGCTATATAAATAAAAGTAATTATTATTATGATTTTCTTAAAATATTTTGTGGTATGAAACTCGTGTTACTTATTGGTTATTCATTAAAACACTGGTGGACTGTATGGCACATCTAAATGGGCATGAACATATTTAGGGCACACAAAAAAGAGAGAGAAAAGAACAGAGCAACAGCAAAAGAAAAAAAAAATAGGACTTCTGACATAAAACTGACTCAGACAGGAACCCAAAGTGATTCTGAGATGTCCTCAGGTTGAGGAGCAGTAGGTTTATGTTGCTAAAGGAGGTCCCTTGGCAGGAGACGCAAGTGAAGTTAGTGCCTCAATAAAAACAACCACAGAAGAACATCCAATACGGCCATTTATACTACAGCGTGGGATTAGCAAATAATTTTTTTGTTAAAAAAAAGCAATGTAAACATTAGCATGGGACACTTTGCTTTAGTTCTTCACCGGCTGATTTCTGCAAGCAGCAAAACTCAACCCTTTGCGTTAGCACCAATTCCAAATCAATAGCACATCAGAGCAAACTAATTACATGAAAAACTATTCTCCACTACACATTTTTTCTATAAAATGCTGATAGATATTACCAGCACTGTAAAGTCATTGACTACTTAATTTACATTGGAACCAGACTACAAGGAAAGGGAAATTACTGGTCAATCTTTCAAGTTATTTTCCAATATTTTAATGTGAAACATCTTACATTTACATTTCAGGTATTTGGCTGAAATTCTTTACCCAAACCAGTAGGTTATTTACCTAGTAAGCAGGTGGTGGTGTTGGGGTGGTATGTCTATGTCTCTCTTAAAGACAGTTTAGCACAACAGAGGGCTTCTAATAAGCACACCCATTGCAGGTATTCTATTTATGAACTTCTGAGTAAGGGACTGCCTTTAAAAAGGTGGGCCAATGTTCCACCAATTATGGAGAAGAAGTAAAAATCAATTTCCACATTAAGTCTTACCATCATCAGAAATTGGGCTCAAATGGCTCAATTAATCCAGTATCAAAATAAAACAACTACAGAAAAATGAAAAGAACAGTCAAAGTGCTACACGTTGGTGGTGGTTGAAGTGAGTTACCCCCTTCAATGTGAAGTGCTTTGCTTGTCTTGAAAAGCACCATATAAATGTTATTATTATTATTATTATTAGGGGATGAGCGCCCCTATTGGTGAGATCCTAGAATCGTCCCTGGCGGACAGCTGCCGTGTGCCTCTATTGTGAATTGTACCTTTAATACCTTTGTACCTTTAAAAGTCTGCACATTCACCACTCGCACCAGGACTAGGTGAAAGCAACTTTCCGAGATTTTCTGGTTACAAACTTCCGGTGACAGAACTCCAGTCTGGATGCGATATCTATTTCAACAGACAAGCAAGTCTGTCCTGTGTATATTGTTTTGATTTATTTCAGTTTAGAAAAGCCCTGTTCACCCGATGCCTCCATCATGGGGATAGTCAGTCTGATCCTGAATGCAGTTTGACTGTTCGGTCCGTCTGAGGTGACAGATTGTCGGGTGCCACGGTGGGAATCTACTACTACTAGTTTCGCCTGCTCCGGTTAGGAGTCGCCACAGGCACAGCAGATTATCCGTTTCCATCGCTTCCTGTCCTATGCATCTTTCTCTGTCACGCCAGCCACCTGCATGTCCTCCCTCACCACACCCATAAACCCCCTCTTTTGTCTTCCTCTTTTCCTCTTCCCTGGAAGCTCCATATTCAGCATCCTTCTCCCAATATACCCAGCATCTCTCCTCCACACATGTCCAAACCATCTCAATCTTGCCTCTCTTACTTTGTCTCCAAACCCTCCAACCTGAGTGGTCCCTCTAATATACTCATTCCTAATCCTGTCCTTCTTCATCACTCCCAATGCAAATCTTAGCATCTTCAACTCTGTCACCTCCTGCTCTGCCTCCTGTCTTTTCGTCTGTGCCACTGTCTCCAAACCATATAACATAGCTGGTCTCACTACCATCTTGTAAACCTTCCCCTTAACTCTTGCTGGTACCCTTCTGTCGCAAATCACTCCTGACACTCTTCTCCACCCACTCCATCCTGCCTGCCTGCACTCTCTTCTTCACCTCTCTTCTGCTTTACCTGTTACTTTGGACAGTTGACCCCAAATATTTAAACTCATCCACCTTCATCACCTCTACTCCTTGCATCCTCACCATTCCGCTGTCCTCCCTTCACACATACTATGTATTCCATCTTGCTCCTACTGACTTTCATTCCTTTTCTCTCCAGTGCATACCTCCACCTCTCCAGGCTTTCCTCAGTCTGCACCCTACTCTCGCTATAGATCACAATATCATCCACGGACATCATAGTCCTGCCTGATCTCGTCCGTCAACCTGTCCATCACCATTGCAAACAAGAAAGGGCTCAGAACCGATCCTTGATGTAATCCCATCTCCACCTTGAACCCATCTGTCATTCCAACCGCACACCTCACCACTGTCACACTGCCCTCATACATATCCTGCACCACTCCTACATACTTCTCTGCCCCCTCCCGACTTCCTCTTACAATACCACACCTCCTCACTCGGCACCCCGTCATATGCTTCCTCTAAATCCACAAACACACAATGTAACTAACTCATGGCCTTCTCTATACTTCTCGATCAACATTCTCAAAGCAAACGTCACATCTGTAGTGCTCTTTTGTGGCATGAAACCATACTGTTCAGTAATCGTCACCTCTCCTTTTAACCTAGCTTCTATTACGCTTTCCCATATCTTCATGCTGTGGCTGATCAACTTTATACCTCTGTAGCTCTACAGTTCTGCACATCGCCCTTGTTCTTGAAAATTGGTAACAGTATACTTCTTCTCCACTCCTCAGGAATCCTCTCACTTTCCAAGATTGTGTTAAACAATCCAGTTAAAAACTCCACTGCCATCTCTCCTAAACACATCCATGCCTCCACAGGTATGTTGTAGTATAGCTGATTAGACAGAGAGTTGATGAGATATCGTGAGAACAAGAGAACAGAACAACCGGGAACTGAGACGGTAGATCAAAAGTGAATGCTCTGATTTGAACTGGAATATCTTTTATTAAAGCAAGTTAAAAGAACCAAGGACCACTTCTTTAAACAACACAACATTTTTTGAGACGAGGATGATCATTTGCTAATTTGCAACGAACTCAAAGGCAAGGAAGGACGACACGAAATTCACGTTCACTTCGCGTGGAAAGTGCAAGTTTGGAACTGCTGGCAAAGTAAGCTAGACTAGGAAAACTTAGCATTCGATTGCCATGGATGGAGGACAACAAGCCGCAGCCCCAGCCGCACCAGGACCCGCCTACCATGCTCAACTAGTCCCACCGATCCCACTGAACCTTGGAGCATGTGATTTATTCACGGAATACACGTTATGAAAGGACTCGTATAATTTCTTTGAAATTGCCAGCAGAACTATTCATGCACAGGACGCGGTAAGGAGAGCTACTCTGTTGCATTGTATTGGAGCGCCCACTCAGATGATTTTTGCTAATCTACCGGGAGAGAAAGGTACACTCAGACTGTTGCAGCCCTAGATGCACATTTCACGCCACGGAGAAATGTGGTTTTGGAAAGACACAAATTTAGACAGAGAGCTCAGTTACCAGATGAGTCTATAGATGCTTTTGTGAACGCATTAAGAGAACTGGCTAAATCATGCAACTTCGGCGCACTGGAAAATGATATGCTAAGAGATCAGATTTTGGAAAAATGTGCAATGAAAAAGCTGCGTGACAAATTGTTAGGACTGGTTTTAGACAAAGCACTGTCAGTTGCGAGGGCTTTTGAAGCTACACAAGCAGAATCAAAGTTGTGTTCTGAGAACAGTGGTTACAGGACGAAAGACAACCATGTTCGCTTCACGAAGAGGCACCCACACGTGCTGATCAAAGGAAAGCAGCATCGCGAGAAGAAAGCAGACGTGCTGACGGAGAACGACTCAACAGCGACACCAAGTGCTACAGATGTGGAATGGCAACTCACAATGCAGAGGAATGTGGCGCCAAGAGAGCAAAGTGTCTATTATGGAAGAAAATCGGACACTATGCGAGAGTGTGCAGAAAGAAAAATAGCGCGCAAGAGGAAAAGAACTGTGACAGAAATAAAGACAGAAATAAGGATAAGGGAAAGTCCAAATCCGGTAAACCAGTTAGAGCCTTCTGACTCAGATTCAGATGAGTTTATTCATGCTGTCTATCCTGAAGGTACTGTGACAATAAGAGTAAATGGACTAAAGCGGAAAATGGTTATAGATACAGGAAGTGGTAGAAACTTCATAGGAGAACATCTGTATAAGAGAGTATTGTCCAATAGAACAGAAATGAAGCCAACCAAGAAGCGATTCTATGCCTATGCCCAGACTACTCCACTTAAATGTACAGGTTATTTTGAGGCAGAGTTGAGATGGCAAGACAAGGTCATAAAAGATGACATATATGTGATGGAAGGAAATGTTGAGGCATTGCTGGGGAAGAAAACATGCTTTGCTTTACTGAACCCTGGGGTAAATGTGAACACAGTAGGCCAGAGAGATTCATTGAGTTAGCAAACAAATACCCACCACTCTTTAAAGGACGAGGTCAAATCAAGGGTTACAGTCATCAAGTTACAGTCGACGAGAAGGTCCCACCTGTAGCCCAGGGTTTAAGGAGAGCTCCTTATCCAATGATAGAAGCTGTAACCCAGGAACTAGACAAAATGCTTGACCAAGGAATAACAGGAAGTGAATGAAGGATCAGAATGGGTTTCCAATATTCTAATCGTCCCAAAGAAAGACACCAAAGAAGGGAAGTTAATCGTGCTGTGATGAGAGAAAGACATCCAGTACCAACTGTTGATAACATCTTACAAGCAGTGCAGGGAGCAAAAGTGTTTACCAAATTGGATGCACTTAAAGGATTTTGACAGTGTGAGTTAGCCCCTGAATCAAGACACCTGACCAAGTTCATCACACACAGAGGGTGCTACCGTTTCAGAAAAGTCCCGTTTGGATTGTCGAGTGCACCTGAAGCCTATCAGAAGGCTATGGACTCAATGTTATGTGGAATGCCCGGTACTGTCTGTTATATGGATGATGTGGTGGTCTTTGCGAAAGACAACAAGCAACTTGAACAGAGACAGACAAGTTTTCCAGAGATTCATGGACAGAGGTCTAACCCTGAACAGAGACAAGTGCATATTTGGATTACAACAGATTGAGATACTTGGACATGTGATTACGGCCGAAGGAATCAAACCAGACCCAAGGAAGGTCGAGGCAGTTGTTATATCGGACATAACTTCAGCCACTGTCATTACAGAATTGACCGAGATATTTGCACGATTTGTATACCCCCTAGAGGCCGTTACAGATAATGGCAAGCAGTTTGTAGGACAGCATTTTGAGTCATTCCTTATCAGTGTTTCTCAACCCAGTCCTCAAGGACCCCCTATCCTGCAGATTTTCTTTGCAACCCTGAATAGGTACCTGTTTGTAGTAATTCAGCAGTGAATGTCAGAGTTTGCACACCTTGCATAATTAAGTGCTGTGAGATGATTGGTTGAGTAAGTAAAAGCAGAGCTACCTATGCAGGGTTACAATGAAAATCTGCAGGATAGGGGGTCCTTGAGGACTGGGTTGAGAAACACTGCCTTAGATTATGTGGAATCAAACACATTCGTGCATCGCCCTACTATCCAAAGTCGAATGGCAAGATCGAGAGATTTCACAGGTATCTGAAGAAAGCCTTCAGAGCAGCCAAATGTGAAGGAAAGACATGGAAAGAGGAACTTCCAAAGATCCTAATGGCATATCGCTCAATGCCACACAGAGCGTCAGGAGAAACACCAGCCATTCTGATGTTTGGACGAGACATCCGCACAAAGTTTCCAGACCTGAAGAATGAAGGTGAGAAACCAAAAGAAAGGGAGAAAACAAAAGACATCAGAAACCATCACAGAGAATACAAAACCAAAATGAAGCAGTATGCTGACCAGACAAGCCGAGCAAAGGCACACAACTTCAAAGTTGGTGACATAGTGTACATAGCCAGCATGGAGAATGGAAAGCTAGATTCCATATTCAGAGACACTCGCTTTGTGCTGCTGAGAAACACAGCAGACAACTCATTCAATCTGGTCAACACACAAGATGGATCAAAGGTCAGCAGGAATTGCAAACATCTTTGCCACACTCCTGTAGTAATGGATTTTGATGTTTCAGAGCCAGCAGAGGCTCAAATGAACACTGAAGCTGTGGACATGCAATGTGCTCAGAGCACTCCATCAGTCGAAATCCCACCTGAACCTGACTGAAAAGCAGGTTGTCACTACCAAAAGTGGCAGGGTTATCAGAAAGCCAGTATGTTATAGAGATACTTAGAAAAAAAGGCATTAGCCTACTCCGTTACTTTTATGTTCAACTGAAAATATGGATGATTTCATCTGATGATTTGACAGGACATTCAGAAATGATATTGAAGATTTGTTTATGATTTGAAGAATGTGGAAAAAAAACAATTGTAAACAAGTTATATTTGTTATGTGACAATGCTAAATTGTGTTAGACAGTCATGTGATTTATGTTAGACAGACACACGTGATTAATATTAGAACAAATAGAAAGAAACCTTTTATGTCAAAGTAAGACTTTAATTCAAAACAAGGGGAGGGATGTAGTATAGCTGATTAGACAGCGAGTTGATGAGATATCGCGAGAACAGAACGACAGGGAACTGAAGATCAAAAGTGACTGCTCTGATTTGAACTGGAATATATGTTATTAAAGCAAGTTAAAAGAACCAAGGACTACTTATTTAAACAACACATCATCTGGACCAACCGCCTTTCCACTCTTCATCCTCTTCATAGCTGCCCTCACTTCCTCCTTGCTAATCCACCGCACTTCCTGATTCACTATCCCCGCTTCATTCAACCTTCTCTCTCATTTTCTT